>NC_033642.1:466769-685049 GCF_001540865.1 Ananas comosus
ATTTTTTTTTTTTTTTTTTTTTTTTTTGTTTAAAGATCTCTTTTGGGATTTTAAATTGGAAAGCTTCTAGATTCTTCTAGCCCCTGACTGAAGAAACATGTAGAGAGAGAAAGCTTTAAACATGCTAAAAAAAGAGATCTTTTTTTTTTAATCTCCATTGGAACAAAATGATGAGCCTATTCATCTACAATATAGAGCTAGGGCTTTAATCCTACCAAACCCTAGAAAAGTCATAGTTTGAAGGGGAATTTATGCACTTATTACACTCACACTTGTTGCTTTGGGGGGAAAAGCAAAAGAAGAATAAAGTGGAGATGGAAACAACACTAGAGAGGTTTAGGCATGTCATTTATTAACTTTAATGATAATAAGCTAATCATCTTGCAATTCATCAACTCCATGCAAGAGTACATAGGCCCTTAAATATAAAAAAAAAATATATGTATATAAAAACTCCATTCACTAAAAACATCTTAAATTTTTAGTAAACAACGATTGTTTTATTTAATTTAATATGATATTAGACAAACGATTCTGAGCTCGAATCCTCCTATTTAATTTAAATTTACGTCTTAAACCTATCAAAATCTCTCGAGTCTAGATGTGGGGGGAGCACGGTTGAATATAAATAACGTCCTTTGCTAATTTAAGTTTTTGAAGAAAATAATTGTTGCGGATTATTTAGGATAGGCCTAGTTTGGGAGAGCATTCTCCAAATACAAGAGATTTTGTACTTCAATTTTTTTTTTTTTAAAAAAATGGGAAACATTTGAAACTCTTCATTTTGTACCATCACAATAGCAAGTTATATATATATAAAAAAAAGCTTTACTTTTGCACTCCAAACAGGATTATAATCCAGCATATCATATTTAGAAACATTGTTAGATTCAAGATAAAAATATATAAAATTTATCTGAGCTATATCATCGATTTGGATTCGACTATCTAACTTTTAAAAACTTTAATTTTACTATTTGACCTTTTAATTTATTGTTTAAGTCAATTAATGGCTCTTTACTTTCAAATTTTGAATATATTGTTTATCTTTCTGAATTTTTTTATTATATTTTATGCGATTTGCATAACTATAAATTCATTAAAATAAGTAAATAGTTTAAATTTTGTATCCGAAGAGTCATCAAATCACTCAAATCAAATAAATTGAAAGATTAGATTATCTGGGTATTAAAATTAAAAATTTGAAAAGTTTGATAGTCGAATCAAAATAGTCTACAGTTGAAATTTGTATGGCCCGAATAGAGCTTCTCGAAGGGCATCAAAAGATACGAGTAATATCAATTTTTATAGAGTAACAATACGCTTGCGAACGAATTTTACAACACTTTACAAACTAGTACGACTTATTGCCTACACTTACATTTATCCTTCTTGTTCTTTTTTTTAGCATCATTTATTGTTTTTAGAAATAAATTTAACTGGAAATGTGAATCAATTAGGATTCGAACTTGGAATCTCGAGTACCAAGTACCAACCATCAAGCCCGTTACCACTTGCATTAAGAACAGTCAGTAATATCGTTAGAATTTTAAAATGATTTATTTCTATTTACATAGTATTAAACCAAAAAAAAAATCCTTAGAATTTTGTTTTCCTCCACCAGATACTAAAGCAACAAAGGAAGAAAAAACAGCGGTGAAAGAAGCGGTGTAATGAATGAAATTCATCTTACCGATGAAGGAAGGTAATAGCCAAAAAAACATGAAAGAGGAATAATTCTGCTCAATGTAGAGGTGTGATCTAATTCAGTTCAAGTAAAAAAAAGATAAAAATCCAGTTCGATTCAAGCAAAAAAATAGAGAAAAATATGTAGAGGACTTAAAGATGGTTTGGGAGAACCAACACTCAATAATGATTGATTCGGTTCGAGCAAAGAAAGAAAAAAAATCTGGTTCGGCTCAACTAAAGAAAAAAAAAATGTTGAAAACTTGAGCCAGTTCAAGATGGAACATACATCCAACAATGAAGGGAACATTGCCATGTAGCAAATTTAGAGAGAATAATGTATAGGTATAGAGGTATAGATTACTAGCTTTCACTATTTTGTAAAAAGTATACCAAAAACTAGACATAACATTACATTTTAGCTCGTAAAATAAATCTTTCCAAGAGATTACAAAATATCGACTATTCGATTTAAACATTAGTTCACACCCCCACACATTACACAAGTTACTACAAGTTTACATTCCATATTCAACTTAACATAATATATTTTTGGTGTTTTAGTTTTCAAAAATATACAACCCAAAATGCCTCTAAACAGAGTATTTCCACCGCTAACTACTCGAGGCCGCACCCGCTCACCCCTACTTTATCTGAGAAGAGAGTAAACAACGAGTGAGAAAACATAAAAGTTTTTCACCCAAATATGGAGAGTTCCCCAACGGGAGTAAAATTATAATGAAAACAACAAGCTTCTATATATGTATAGATATACCAATTTGTGGTGGTTATATATGAGTTTCGAGAATTTGGTTATACACGTCGTAATCCAAGAGCAATGCATGTAATTAAATGATGTTTTGTTAGCTACTATCCAAAAACCATCTACAGACATATAGTAAGTAATGCATGAATGCGGATGCCTCAATCATCAAACCATAGTATGGGCGGCCACTATGTGACACCCCAATAGTCCCACATATAATGGGAACAGGAATCTGATTGGTATATAAGAGATTATGGATCCTAATAATACTAACTAAACTTAAGCATTTTGGGCCGATGATTTGGGCCCAACGAGTTATTATCGCTAGTGGTCGGGTCGTCACATTTGGTGTCAGGGCTGGTTCATCAGCCTGAAGTGTAAGGTGGGCCTCACATCGCATGGTGAACTTGGACTGTGTTTGTGTTTGGACTCACGAAGACGTCAAAACCTAAATGCAGAGAGTAAACGGAGGGAGTCTGTGACATCCCAATAGTCTCACATCAGATAAGAACAAAGTTATAATTTGTATATAAGAGAATCTGTGACTCTTTAAGCATTTTAGACTGATAGCTTTGATTGGGCTTACGAGGATGTCAAAACTTAAAGGGAAGGAATAAACGGAGGGAGTCTGTGACATCCCAATAGTCCTACATTGGTTGGGAACAGAGTTATGATTGGTATATAAGATAGTCTAAGACTCTCAAGCATTTTGGACTAGTAGTTTAGACCCAACGAATTATTATTGCTAGTGGATTGGATCGTTATACACTACCTAATAATAACTCATATGCCATAAATAAACCCAATCACACTCGAACCTAAAAGTCGCGAGGCCATACTAAAGCTTCGCATTAACTGAGTGGCCGCCACCTTGCTTTTCCGGAGAAAGTGCCCTCTACTAGGTTGCAATCCCCGATAGAGGCACATAACGTGAAGTATCCACAAGTAAGCGCAAGCAATCATAATGCTTATGCTTCAAGATCATAGACATGATTGATTTGACATGCATAATCAAATAATAATAGCTATCCAAAAGATTATGTGATGATTAATTCTCGGTGGTAAAGATTATGCACTAAAAATACATAAAAGAAATTGCACTTACTATTCATACGATGTATGCAATGATACGCATATAGTCATGATGGTTTCTACAGGATCAAGATCACATTATAGTTAGTAGTATTGTGGGAACTAAATCAAGTTTGAATAGGATTAACTCACCTCAACAAGGAGCCTCTAAGCCGTCGGCTCGCTAGCACGCAACGCGCCATGACCTTGGCCTCCTCCGTACAAACCTAAACCATTTAAGACATTCCATACATTAGGTTTAGATTACATAATTTCAAGTTCACATAATATTTACATTAGTTGGATCATCTTGATTCATTCTCGGGTTGGCAACAAGAAACTCAATTTCAATTAGAGGTGGAAAGTTGCGATATTTCAGAATTACAAGCCGAAAGTTATTTCAGAAGGCAAGTAAAATAGGTCCTCGGAAAAGTTACCAGTAAATCTATTTTCCATAATTTTCTAGCAGAAGTTTTACAGTGACTGAAAAAACTACTTTATTTGGTCTTTGAATCAATTACTGAAGATAAAGTACTGCAACTGCACAAGCTAAGGCCATGTTTGGTTCCACGTAAAAATAGGCCGAAAAAAAATTTTCCGCGAAAAACTACTTTGTAGCGTGTTTGGTTGGAGGTAAAAAATTTTTCCGGAAAAATTTATTTTACATATGTTGGGAAAAACTTACTTTTCGTTTTCCGCGTGAGAGCCGCGGAAAACGAAAAGGGAGGGCTAAAATCGCGGCTCATGGGAGGCAAAACTTTGCACGGTCCACGAGGCCAAAGTGTGGCCTCGTGGACCGTGTGAGAGGGAGGTCCACAGGGGTTCACAGTGGACCTCCCAATCATTATATATATATACAATATACAATATTATTTATATACTTCATACTACATATAATTTTATAATAAAAATATTATTATATAATATTTTATTTATAAACTTGTAATTATTTATTAATATTCTTAAATATATAATTATGTAATATGTTTATTATAATTTTAAATATATTTAATCTATAAATAAAAATTATAATAATAATATAAATAATATAATAATTATTATATATTAATAATGTATATAATAAAAAATATATTAAATAGTTTTTATCTACTTTTCCTTTCAACCAAACAATCGTCATGAAAAACTATTTTTCTTTTCCTACAAACCAAACACAAACGACGTAAAATTTTTTTCTCACTGAAAACTTTTTTTCCACCGAAAATTTTTTTTCCACAGTTTTACGTGGAACCAAACACACCCTAATCGACAAAGTTGACTGTTGTCAAGAGGAGGATGATTGAGATTACTAGAAATTAAGCAAGAGAAGGTCATAGGTGGAGGATTAGTTGTGTAATACGAGATTGAGAAAGTTTTGGACATGCCCTACATTGACCACATAACATAATACACAACAAAAGAATTTAAATTGATAGAAGATGCTTCAAAAGGAAGAGAAGGACAAAAAGTGGCAAGAAGAAATTAGTAAGAAGAAGCACAATCATAGGTACTGAAGAAAACATTTTACGGAGAAGCTGGTCCGAAACTTTGTGAATCTACAATACGAAACAAGAACATTTTACTCGATGCCTGGCTTACACTTCTCAACTAGAGAAGCTGTTTCAAAGTCCTCACCAAACAAGTGATAGATGCGAATACATACGCAGAAATTACAAGCGATACTTACGAAGGCATATGTACAAACTCAATAAGACATTAATTCATATACATTGTAGATCTTGGAGTTAAAATGCAAAACTATTTTAGAAGCACAGCACAGTTAACAAAGAGTAAGCCAATCAACAGTATTACAAAACGGAATAATTTATCAACTATATTTTCCTTTGACATAAAGGCTCTAATGGTAAGACTAGTCCACTAAGTGGTAATGGAGGCGACAATGAGGCCGGTTTCTTGAAATTGAACACAATTGAGAAACTCAAGACACATAAATGCAAGGGAAATTATAGAACTGATACATGCGGTAGAGAGAGGATGGTCACAGAAGATCCCATTTAGTACTAGTGTCTTTATCACGAAATCCTTCACTGGCACACATATACTTCTTCTAGGATTGTTCTAAAGACCAGTTGCAAGGTAAAAAAACCATGTGAAGTACTTAGTTTTCAGATGAGATAGCAGATAAACCATACTATATCGAATCCCTAGTCACAGTAAATCGAATCCCTAGTCACAGCGCAGTTTATATTCCCTAGTTGCACTGGATTAATATTAATGTAATATCCTACCATTGGTTCTGAGGATTTACAATTACATGAAAGAGTGTTCAGTTAAAGGGATGGTTTTCGCCGTCCTGATACAAAAGTTTTTCAAGGTTCAAATTGAAGATCTGGTTTTGGATAAAATTTGTCACTCTTGGCCGGAAACAACTGCAAGCATCTTCGAATCCATTATCAGCCCCCTTTCGCTCTCGGTTTTCAACCTAAATAAATGGAGTTACGACTCAACTGGACATATTCTTAGCTCCAAACTATCATTCTTTCTCTATTGAATATCATTCCAACTTGTCCAAGAGGAAGGAAACCAATCCAAAACTGCTTGAATTGTTAAAATTAGTAAAATTGAACTCATAAGTCTCGATCAAACCCAAACTGTGAAACCGAAACATCGAATTTTGCGAAGAACCAGAGATAACCATCAGTGCAATCATTTTTTTTCTAAACAAAACAAAGTAATAATGCAGATGAAGCAACAACAAACCAAGTGCAAACACTTTTGTCCTAATTGCGATCCATATCCAAGCAGTTCTTTAAAGAAGGAAAGCACAAACAACTAATTGTACCATATATCTATTAACAAAAGAGTATTCATTATAAAACATATCATAAAAGAGGCTACATTGTTAAATTGTTCAAATTGTCTTTAAGCAGAAAAAGCCTACATATCCACTACAATCTCATAATCTCTCATTAGTCAGTAGGAAAATATTTAGACGAACTAATGCAATAAAAACATGCGAAAATAAACAACATATGAACTACATCTACCTGACAAAGAGTAAATTTGCTTCAGGATGAAGAGAACATACTTGGGTAAAACCACTTTGGCGTCCGCGAAAGTGGAGAACCATCCTTAATTAGCGTCAATTCCGGGTCACTCAGATCGATCGCGGCGTCGCCCAATCGAAGCACACTCCAAGGCTGATTCCCTGAACCAGCATAGTAGATGGAATTGCTCTCTCCTCCCCATTTCTTTGGAGAATCACATGAAAATCCTAGGGTTCTATAATTTTCACCAATAAAGAGCGCCCGATCGCCTAAGCTCTCCATTTTCACCCATCTCCACGGCTCCAACCGATCCAACCTGAGGGCTTCGATCCCCAAATGCAGCATCATTTTCGACGGAACGAACCGAACCAGCAGGAGCTCACTGCCGCACACGATCAAGTAGCGACATAGCGAGAAAGGCGCAATCTTTTGCCCCACCCAGCTCACCTCCAGCTCCGTTACACAGGAATCGGCATCGCCCGCCAGGTGTATGACGAAAAGCCGCTCAGCGTCGTCCATGGCGAGAACCCGGCCCTCGAAGGGGACGATGTGGGTGATGGTCGGGGCGACGCGGAAAGGGGTCCGGAGCCATTCGGGGGACCCGGGGCGCCATTGGAACAGGAAGGAGTCGTATCCGAGAAGGAGGAGGGAGGACTCGGGGGCGGCGAGTGGGGCGGTGAGGAGACCGAAGTGGAGGTTAGTGTTGGGAGGAGGGAGGGGCGGGGTCCGGAGCTCGGCGCCGGTGACGGAGAGGAGGAGGATGAGGCGGCCATGGGAGAGGCCGAGGAAGGGGAGGGAGAGGGTTTGGGGGGAGAGCGGGGAGGAGCGGGCGACGGAGTGTGGTGAGGAGGGGTCGAGGAGGTTGAAGGTAGGGTTAGGGTTACGGTGGCGGCGGAGGAGAGGGGTGAGGTGGGAGGGGCGGAGGAGGAGAGGGGGGAGGTGGCGGAGTGGGGCGGCGGTGGTGGCGAGGACGCGCCATGAGCGGCACACGGAGGAGAAGGAGAGGAGGTCGCGGTGGGAGAGGAGGAGGCCGAGGATGGAGACGAGGAGTGCGTCGGGGAGCTCCGCCCATGCATGGCGGACTCCGACGGCAGCGTCGCCTGCGCTGGCGCCGGCGCCGGAGGAGGTGGTGGTGGCGGAGGAGCGGGGCTTCTTCTTGGCGCCGCTTTGCATACTGGAAAGATAGTAATATGAAAAATATGAAGGGCTTTAGTGAAAAATGGACGGAGAACGGGAGAAAGTTTGCTTATACAAAGGTAAGTTCTTGGGTCTGTTTAGTTAAACGAAAAAAAAAAAAAAAAATCGTGAAAAATAATTTTTCGTAAAAATAAAACTCTTCCTGGAAAAAAAAATTATAATATTTAATTTGTAGAAATTTTTTTATATTAATATTTATTTAGTCCTGAAAAATAAATTTATATTGAACAGGATAAAAAATTCACAAGTTTTGAGCTTTTGCAAAACTGAGCTGTCAATGTTAATTTTGCATTTTTCATTTTTTTTTCTCGCATTCTTTTTTTTTTTTCTCGCTAAAGAAGACGGTAGAGACGGAGATAGAAACGGCCCCCCTCGTCTCTGCCGCTCACACTCTCGCACTCGCCCGCGCACTCTCCACCCTCCTCGCCTCCGACCCCGCGCGCACTCTCCACCCTCCTCGCTTCCGACCCCGCGAAGATCGTGCCACGACCCCCTCCCCCTTTTTTTTTCCACTCCGACCCTTCTCCACTAATCGTCCTCATAAGAGTATTAGTATCTAAAATACTCTTATACTTTATTTAACTAAATTTTTTTAGGATTAATTTCATCCGTACCCCTCTAAAATTTCAAAATATCATAAATACCCCTACAAATTTTGTTATATCATATTTACCCCTCCAAATGCATACTTTCTTTCAAAAATGACCTTCCTGTTATACTCCGTTTATTCAAGTTATTTTGACCCTGGTTAGATGATGGTTTACCAAAGGTTAAAATTTGAAATACCTATTTTGCCCATGAGTTAGGAGCTTTTGGAGGGTATGCCTTAATAAAGATTGTTGATGTATTAATTAGATACAAATATAGGCCCGCGCTTCGCGGCGGAAAATTTATGTAATTTATTTGAAATTTAAAATTTCTAACTCCCTTTTTTTTTTAATCCTGAAATTTGAAATTCAAAATTTAGAAATTTAAATTTTAAAAAATATATTTTATCTTAATTCAGTTTTTACATTTTGAATATATGATTTTATATAGAATTTTGTTGAATCCTAATTTTTCTAAATTCTAAGCTTTTATATGCATTAAATAACTCTGTAATTTTGAATTTTTATTATGAATTTCCAATTCAAAATTAAGGTAGAAATTCAGAGTTCAGCTAGGTAATACGGAATTCAATTAGGTAATTCGAAATTTCATGATATTTTGAACATTATTGATTTGGCACTAAAGCCAACTCAGTTTGTAGCGGTAATTGCATAAGAACCCACACGCATACCGAAAGTAAGGGGTAGGTCGTCATTTTTAATTTGAACCTTTTTGTATGTATCAAATATCTTGAGGTAGTTAAGCTGCATTGTTGTGTATGATGGGGAAAAGATATTATTAACATTAGGGTCTCTCCTACAGAAGAATTTTGAAAATTTAGAATTCATGTTAAGAATTTAGAATTTAGAATCTTGAATTCAGAATGCGAATTAATTTAAAAGGTTGGTTATGGCAATAGTATTAAAATAACAAAATAATAGTAAAAAAAAGGCTCATCTAAAATATCAAAATTCAAGGTATTTATCGGCAAAGAGTTTGTGTATAATGAGAAAAACATGTTATTAATATTAGGGCCTTTACCACAGAACAATTTGAGATTATCAGCAAGAATGACTTGTTAAGGTAGACATGTAGCTATTATACTAAGCTTGAATTTCTAAAGATGCAAACTTGGAATTTGAAAAAATCAATAAGAAAAGTTTTCGAATGTACAAAAGATTTCTCTTTGATCCAACTAAAACCTTAAATTAAACTATGTACTAATTTTAGGAGGGCATTTTTGAAAGAATGACCGCTGAGTCAAACTAAGTTCGAAGTGAAATTTTTAAATTTGAAGGGCTTTTTTGAAATTTATAATAAGTCAGTGACCTTTGAAAATTTTATAAGGCCAATTGTGATAAGGGTAAAATTGGTATATAGGTCTATTAGTTAACATTTTAACAGAAAATTATTTTAAAGGCTAGTTTTGAAAGGTTTTCATATATAGAGGGGTATTTACGATATTTCAATTTTTAGAGGGATACTTATGTAAATATCAGCTTTTGAAGGGGTACTCAGGAAATTATCCCATTTTTTTAATGTGAAACATTTGTCAAAGTTCAAAGAATAAATTTGGTTAAATGAAAATCACAGGGACGAAATAACAATAAAACGATAGTGAAGGGACCGCCCATAAATTTTACTCAATTCTATATGTTAATTAACAATACATAACGGTGTGCACGTGCGTGTCACGTGCTCGCGAGCAACGAATCAAGGGCTTTTTTTGCAAATACTCCCATGACAAATTTTATTTGCAAAAACAGCCCCGTCCAAAAATTATTTGTAAAAATCGCCCTGCCCCCGCCACGCCAGCGCCACGTCAGCGTCACGCGGGCAGGGCGGGCCCAGATGTTTAAGTTGAACACGGTGAACCATTCACCGTGTTCAATACAAGATTTTTGTATTGGACACGGTGAATGATTCACCGTGTCCAATACAAATACCCTAACAATGGCTAAGTTGGAGATATTTGTATTAATTCACCGTGTCCAATACAAATACCCTAATAATGGCTAAGTTGGAGATATTTGTATTAGATACGGTGAACCATTCACCGTGTCCAATTATTTGTATTGGACACGGTGAATGATTCACCGTGTCCAATACAAATATTTCGATCTTAGCTATTTTGTAATTTACCGTGTCCAATACAAAAACTTTGTATTGAACACGGTGAATGGTTCACCGTGTTCAACTTAACTATCTGTTCCAGCCCCGCCCGGGTGGCGCTGATGTGGCGCTTGCGTCGCGGGGCCAGGGCCATTTTTGTAAATAAATTTTTGACATGGCCAATTTAAAAAAAAAAAATTTTAAGGGGGCTATTTGCAAAAAAAAGCCCACGAATCAAATATAGGGTCCCTTAAATTTCGTGCTCTCCTCAACTCTAATTTTTAATTAATTAGTTACTTATAATTAATTAACTTTAGATTTTAATAATTAGTAATAATTAATTAAAACTAATTTCTTTCGATTTTTTTATTTTCCATATCTCATTTGATTCGTTGAACACCTCGCCCTTTTTCTCGTTTCTCCGATCCCTCTCCCCAATCTCCTTCTCAATCCGATTTTTTTTAAAAAATCTTTTTGTCACGATTTTGTTGCGCACAAATCCCTACAAATCCTAGGGTTTCGAGATCATTCCCAATTTTCCCATTTTTCTCGAATTTATCTTTATTTTTTGGCGATTAATGCCTAAAATTTTAGCAAAATTTGGTTTCTTTGCAAAAAATTCGATCTGAATCGGTGGATTGATCCGTGGAAGGTGCGATTTAGGTGGTCGGACGCGTCGGAATTAGGGTTAGGGTTGGGTTTCCGATGTTTGGATAGGGATGGGAGTGGATTACTACAACATCTTGAAGGTGAATCGCAACGCCACCGATGAGGCTCTCAAGAAGTCGTATCGGAGATTGGCGATGCAATGGCACCCGGATAAGAACCCTAGCGACAAGAGCACGGCCGAGGCCAAGTTTAAGCAGATCACTGAGGCCTACGAGGTGAGGCTTTTTTGGATTCTACTCTATTTTTTTGCTTATTAATGCATGAAAATTTCGAATTAATTTGTGTTTGATACCCTTTTATTTGCAAAAATTAGGCGAATTTAGTTCTTACAGTGTTGTTATATGATTGGAATTTGAAGGGATTAGAGCAAAATGTAGAATCATTAGTTCTTAAATTAGGCTCCTCCTCCTTTTTTGATGAATTGGAATAAAGAATAAATGATCAGAACCCTGGATATAACCTCTTTTGCTACCCGAAATTATAGATTCATAGTTTGTAAAGTTTATGAGCATTTCGTATGCTTCTTTAAACAGACTTTGGCGGTCTCAGGCGCAATCTAGGTGCGAGAGGAATAAGCGATTTATTTATTTATTATATAATTCAATTTTCTTTCTCGTTTTTAGTTTTAATGCTTTGGGACTTAATTATTTTTTTGGAATGTTAGTATATAATTAGTTCCGTCATGTAACGGATAGGTAGGTAGGATATATCCATACTATGGTGAGCCCACATTATCTAAGCTATGGTGAGTTGGGCTCACACAATCTTATATTTATTCTATTGCACCTCTCTGTTTGTGTTGTATCGCATTTAGTTTGGTGGTTAAAGTGAAGATAAAAATAAATTTGAATTATAACTCGGTTTACTCATCTACTCATCTTCTTTTGTCGATTTCGTTCCTGGACATTTTTGGATTTCGTAGTTCGGGGGAGTTGGCCGAACATTTTGAAACTTAGTTGTCCATTCAACTCTAAAGAATTTCTTAGAAGGATAGGTTATGTAATATCATCACCCTATTGTTCAGGTATTAAGTGATCCTCAAAAGAGGGCAATATATGACCAGTATGGAGAAGAGGGCTTGAAGGGAATGCCCCCTCCCGATTCGACTGGATCAAGTAATCACGGATTTAACCCTCGTAATGCGGAGGACGTCTTTGCAGAGTTCTTCGCGAGCACCAGCAAACCCTACGGGTTTGAGAACATGGGGCGCGCAAAGTCTATGAGGTTCCAAACGGAAGGGGCCGGGACGTTTGGCGGGTTTGGTGGGTCCGAGAGCAGATACCACTCTTCTGCCGAAGGTGGAAGTGGTGCCAGCGGTGTAGGCGGTACGAGCCAGTCTCGAAAACCACCGCCAGTGGAAACCAAGTTGCCGTGTAGCCTTGAGGAGCTTTATACTGGATCTACAAGGAAGATGAAGATCTCTAGAAATGTTTTGAGACCTAATGGGTATGTGCAGTTTTATGATATTTCTACCTTGTTCGCTAACGTTTTTTCATGTGGCTCAGTATCATTTTCCTAGCAAGTAAAAAATAAATGGTTTATTTGTACGTTTTGATATATCTATGTTGTCTAGCATACTTTTGCTAGTTTAGGTGGATATGGAAAATAGAGGATTTTTATGTTTATTCGTTCTGTTTGCTCTCTCTGTTTTTCTTTTTCTACCTAGCATTTAGAGATATGTAAGGTGGAGTTCTCTTCCACTGATTCTTGAAGTATTCCCTTTGTATATATTGTTAATTTGATTTATGTCTTATGTTTTCATCATCAGCAGAAACGTAAGATGCCTTTCTTTCTCTAGTTTGGGTGGAAATCACCAGGGAAGACTTAGGAAACTTGCATTTAGCTTTTAATATTTATGCTCGACAATCTGATTTCAGTGAGCTGAACCATTGAATAGTAAGACTACGACAAGGCTGATTGACCTACGGGCTATCCGTAGTACAAGTGGTAAAGGGCTTGATGGTTGGCACGCGAGGTCCCAAGTTCGAACCCTATTTGTTTCACATTTTCAGCTAAATTTATTTCAAAAAAAAATGAGCGAAGTGGTAGCATTCTACTATTCTTTCTCCCAAAAAAAAAAGAAAAGAAAAAAAAGAGACAAGGTTAATGATCTAGGTTACATTCTTCCCCTTACAAACCTATATATCTTTTTTTTTCTTGATTTGAAACGAGATCAATACGCCAGTTTTTAATTCTGATTAATTGTTTATATTTACCTGTATCTATCATTAGCTTCTTTCCAACTTTACATATTTATCTCGGATTCTGTTGTGAGGGAGTTTGGAGTTGGAGTTCTAGCTTTCTCGAAGTCGAAACAAATTTGACACGTAAAAGCCAATCATATAGTATACACTGGTTTGATTTGCACATGTCAATTATGTTAAGAAGTCTGCCATGCTTCTATTTTGCAACCTTCTTCTTATGTTGCTTCTTTTGCTGCTAGGATCTTAACTTGTTTTAATGCATTTTAAGCAACTTGTTGCTTTCGTGGCATACTGATTCGCACAAGTATTACGATTAATATTTTTTTATTTTCTTTTTACCCGAAACTGAAATACAGGTTTAGTTTTAGCTGTTGATTTCTCACTTCGTATCCCTCTTCTCTCTCATAATGCGCACCTTAGGCGATTGGCATCGGAATCGGAGATCTTGACGATCGACGTGAAGCCCGGGTGGAAGAAGGGCACGAAGATAACCTTCCCAGATAAGGGCAACGAGGCGGTGGGCCAGCTCCCGGCTGATCTCGTCTTTGTCATCGACGAGAAACCCCACGATGTGTACACCAGGGAAGGCAACAACCTCTTGGTCCACCAAAAGATCCCCCTCGTGGACGCGCTCGCGGGGACCACCGTCAACCTCAAGACCCTCGACGGCCGTGATCTAGTGATCAAGGTGACCGACGTGATAAGTCCCGGCTACGAGCTCGTGGTCGCGAACGAAGGGATGCCGATCGTGAAGGAGAAAGGGAAGATGGGTAATTTGAGGATTAAGTTCGACGTGACCTTCCCATCGAGGTTGACTTCGGAGCAGAGGGCGACCATACGACGCGCGCTGGGAGGTTAATTAAAACCTATGAATAATAATGATCGTGTAATTGAATGCACAAAAGATAGGACTTAGGCCTTGTTTGGTCACACTGACGATCTTTCGGTTCTTTTAAAACTCAAGTTCTATGCAATTTAATGCACCGGCGAGTAGATCTCACTGTTGTTGTTCTTATTAGTTAGCTTGCAACTCGCCTTTTCGCTCAAAAAGCGAAGAAACTATAGGACGTTACACCGTCGCCCGAAACGTTCAATTGCATGGAACTCGAGTTCAGAAAAGGTTAAAATAGCAGTAGTGTAACCAAACGAGGCCTTAGTATGGTTTTTCTTCTGATTATCATCACTAATCCTTTTCCATTCCATGAATTGTTAGCTCTTCTTCTTACACTGATACTGTTCCTCCTTTTGTTCTGAACTATGATGTGAATAACATGATTTAAGCGACAGAGGTAGAAGATCGCCCATTTTTGTGATCATCATCCTGCATGTTCTGTGTGCTTGTTTTACGATTACTTTTTCTTCTGTAAATCAATTTGTCAGAATTCTGGCAGGTTTTGGAATTTGGATCTGTATGTTTGTCTGCAAAAAAAAGGGTTTTGCTGCCAAACTAATGTGCCAGAAAGATTCATATGAAATGATCCTACATGCTCTGAAGCAAATCAAACCAAACTAACAAAGTTTGATTTTTCTGGTCTCAAATTCAGACCGAAACCGAACAACATCAGAGGCTGAATTTGAATTTGAATTTGATTTCTTATATATTTTGGTTTGTTTTGGTTTAGTTCGACGATTAGTTTTGACCCGTATTTTATCGGTTGTGTAGCTTAAATTCCTTGTGATGGGTCTAAGTCTTGTGTTTTAGCACTAAAACCATTCTTAAGAGTGCTCCTGTTCTGAGAAAGCCATTGCCTGGTAGTAGTTGTTGCGTTATGCTGAGAAAAAGCTGTTCTCTTTTTCTCTTTTTCTTTTTTTATTTTAGAATTCTTATACCAATGTATATCTGGTGAGCATGAATTTTCTGAGCACGTTAATAAAACACGAATACTCGCGATCAGATCTTATTTAAATTCGGTCTTATATAAATCAATCATTGAACCTCGTTATCGTGCAATGAATGAAGGTTGGGATGTCAACGGGTCGGGTTGGGTCGGATTTATAAAAATTCAAACCCAAAAATCAAATTAAAATCCGAATTCGGATCTGAATCTGGCATGTTTTAAAAAATTCATACTCATATTCGTACCCAACCAAAATTCCGAAATCCGAACCCGGATCCAAATTCTCCCTGTCTTAAAAGTACATACGGTTGGATGAAAATCTAAGAAATAAAAATTATTAAATATTTTATATATTATATAAATAAATAAATAAAAATAAATTATGTATATATATAATTTATTCGGGTTCAGATCGGGTCGTGTAAATACAAAATCCATATCCGTATTCATATCCGTCGGGTTTTTATTTTCTATACCCATAACCAAATTTATACTCGTTTAGTTCGGATAACCCGTTCTGTTCGGATTCGGGTTCGGATAATATTTCGGGTATTCATACTCATTGACATTTCTAAATAAGAGATAATTATATTCATTAAATATAAGATCGGAGGTTCGAACCTAAGTGTGAACTTAAACATCCACGTGTCTGCTTCAGAGAATCCTACCGACATAATTATAAAATAAAATAAAAATAAAATAAAACAAAATCTGAGTCACGTGCCCAAGTTGCAATTGTGACGTTAAATCCGGACACGTGTGATCACCTGAGTCGTGCGTTATGTGGCTACGTAACAAAAAGTTACATAACCTGTTTGTTTGTTTGTTTATTTGTTTTAATTTGGGTGTGTTACAACTCTAGAACTTAAACCATGTGTCATTTTTGCATAGAACCCCTTAATGCACTACATACACAAACAAATTATTAATTAATTAATGTGAACAAATAATTAATGGGTGTATCAATGATTCAATTCTTTTTCTTTTTTTTTTTTACTTCAAAAGTTACAAAGGTGAGAATTTTACGTGTCGTTTTGTTGTTGAGCGGTTATGGCAATTAGATCGGATTATAATATTATGGGAAAACATCAAAACCCCCCTATATTTTCGCATTTTTTCACTTTATTACTTTATGATTTAAAGTGTATCAAATTAGTATACTGTGGTTTCGCACTTTCTCACTCTAGTACCATGTGGTTTAAAGTGTATCAATTTACTACCAATATGGTTAATTTTTCTCTTTTCATCGACTTCTCCGTTAACACTTTATTAAATTATATATAAAAAAATTCAAATATCTCACTTAAGTTTATCGAATATTTACTTTAATATTTTTTAATTTTAACTTTGTCACTAATTTAACTAAAAAAATTAGTGAACGAGATAATAAAAAAAAAAGAAACCACGGGGTACTAAATTGATACACTTTAAATCATAAGATATTAAAATAAAAAAGTGTGAAAGCATAGAAATGGTATTTGAAGTTTTTTCTATAATTAATTAGCATACAATGCGGAGTAGAAAAATTTACTAAGAGATAAATAAAATTAGATTTATTAATAATTAAATGACTAATATATATTTATTAAATTTGATAAAATTTTTAACTAAACTAAGTATAGAAAATAATCGCGTGAATGACGTATAATATCTTAAACAAATTCAATAAAATATAATACTTTTTTATCTACTTATTTTTTTTTTAAAAAAAATAATCTCTAAATTTAGAAATTATCCAACACAACAAGAGAGTGGTCCAATCAATAATCATAAATTTGACATAATGGATGATACAATTATGAGGTGGTCCAGGCTAATATTTATATTGCAAAAATTAGTTTTGATTTATTTAAATTTAATTTAAATTTTTTAATTAAATTAAAATTTTTATTCGAATTAATAACTATAAAAGGTTAATTCCCCCTAACAGTTAACAAAACTTATAGTCCTATAATTTTTTTAAAAAACATAAATAAATTATTAACATAAATAAACAACGGAAAAACTTCAAAAACCCCCCCTATGGTTTCGTAGTTTTTCACTTTGCCCCTCTGTGGTTTAAAATGTATAAATTTACCCTCCTGTGGTTTCGTTTTTATCTTTCCGGTAGTTTTTTCGTTAATATTTCATTAAATTATATACAAAAAACTTCAGATACACATATAGATTTATCAAATATTCACTTTAGTACCCTTTAATTTTAACTTTATCACTGATTTAAGAAAAAAAAAAATAAAAATGATAAGAAAAAGAGAAAAAAGAAACCACAGGGGAGCTAATTGATACATTTTAAACCACAGGGAGACAAAGTGAGAATCTACGAAACCACAGGGGGGTTTTTTGAAGTTTTTCCATAAACTTGAATGCGTGAACAAATTTATTAAAATGAGAGATAGGTTTTTTTTTTTGTATATTCTTCTGAATCTTAATTAGAATAAAAATAGATTTTTTAAAAAATTTTAAAGCTTTACAAAATCATGTATAAAACATGTGGTCAAACACAACTGTTTAGTTAGTAACTTCGCTTGAAAAAATGGCATATCTAATTTTTTTAATAAAAATGGGCTAAATTGCAAATAATTTTTCTTAATGTTTCACATGTTGCAGTACTGAACTCTCTCTCCCTCAACAGATCAAAAATATTTTATCAAATTAAAGTGTCAAAAATATTAGTGAAATGACCAAATATGTCTCTTTTTTTTTTTCTTTTTTTTTTTCCTTCTCACTAGGATAAAGTACATTATTTTTTTGGATAAATTTTAAATACCACTCCTGTTGTGTACTATCTCACTTTAATATCATGTAGTTTAGTATTTTGTTATTTCAATTTTTTCTTTTCGTCGGCCCTTCCATTAATTTTTCATTAAATTATATATAAAAACTTCAGATACCCCATCTATAATTTAACGAATATTTACTTTAATACCATTTAGTTTTAACTTTGTCGCTTATTTAACGGAAAAAATTAGTGGAGGGGATAACAAAAGGAGAAAAATAAAATCGCAGGTAGATCTGGCAATTTCGACCCAAACCTGCAGGTGCCCACGGGTTACCCGCAAATTTGCGGGTATGGGTACCAATTTTTTCAACCCAAAAAATTACGGATAAAACGGATGGATAGCTATCGGCATTTTGGGTAACCCGCGGGTACCCACACATATTTTTTAATTACAAATATTTTTTCTTAATTAATATATATTTTTTTTTACCTGTCATAAAAATTCTAATCCTGATTTCCTATTGCGTGTCTTTTATATTATGAAATGTTTTTGCTTTAAGACTTTAAATATTTTTATTGTATGTTATGATATTTTAAATAATAAGTTATATTACGCTTTTAAAATTTATATATATGTGTTTTGCATTAAAAAAATATAAGAGCAAAAAATAAAAAAAAATTTGTGGGTAACCCGCATACCCACCCGCCCACCCGTCCACCCGCCGGTGGGTATGGGTGACCCGCGGATGGGTATGGGTAAAAATGTTGGTTACCCAGAAATTTACAGGTAAATTTTATCCATACCCAAGTAATCCGAGGGTATAATAACCTGCCCGCGAGTTACCCAACCCGTCCGTTTGCCAGGTCTAATCGCAGGGTACGAAAGTGATAAATTTTAAACCACAGGGTATTAAAGTGAAAAAGTGTGAAAACACAGAGCTGGTATTTGAAGCTTTTCGTATTTTTTTTATCCAAGGGGTTGAGTGCAACAAGTGATATATTAAAGGAGGTAAAGTGCAATTTAGCTATTAAAATTAGAGAAGGCGTGTTTGTAAAATAGTTAAACTAAAGGGTGTTCAATGTACATTTTTCCTTTGCTTTTTAAACCCCCAAACAAAAATATTAAAAAATTACTTTTAAATTTGTAATAATTTTGATAATTAGCATCCAATTTTTAAATTTAAAAATAAAATAATTACTTTACGCATCTAGCTAAATTAATTAATTAATTAATTAATCAATTATAAATATTCAGAAAATAAGCCCTATTTATATGTGGACCCTCGCAAATCTCCTCTCCAACAACGGTCCTCTTTTTCCTCTCTCTCTCTCTCTCTCTCTCTCTCTCTCTTTGTTTCTCTCTCTAAATACTCTCTCTCTAAATTCTCTCTCTCTCTCTCTCTCTCTCGCTCTCTCTCTCTCTGCTCTTTCCCTCCAAAATTGCTCCTTCTACGGCCACGGATCAAACCCTAGCGGAGCGGCCACGCCCCGCCGGAGCAGCCGCCGCCGACCTGGGAGACTGCGTGAGCACGGGAGGGGGAGGAGGAGGAGATCAGATGACGCGGATGACCCCTCTGCGGCGGCGTACGGTCTCCGGCGACGCAGAGCCGCCGCCGCCGGAGGCGGTGGCGGATGCGGAGGGGGCGGAGGCGGAAGCCCCCGCCACGCCGACGACGTGGTACGAGCCCCTCTCGCCTACGGCGCCGGCGACGCACGCCGACGCTGACGCCGAGGGCTCGCCCTCGAGGCCCCTTAGGGTCTACGCCGATGGGATCTACGACCTCTTCCACTTCGGCCACGCCCGAGCCCTAGAGCAGGCGAAGAAGCTGTGAGATCTCTCTCTCTCTCTCCCTCTCTCTCTCTCTCTCGCGATCCCTTTTGATTCGGATGGGTTCGATTAGCGTATGGATCTAACTGGATTTTAGTTACAAAATAAGATTCTCGGTATAAAAATGATTGGTATTAACTCTTGAACTATTGCGTGGATTGTAGATTGTGATTAGCTTTTATCAATTATGGGTGATTCGTGCTTTGTTAACTAATATTATTATTGATGTTGGTGAGATTAGTTGCATTATTGCTTTGATGCGGAAAATGCAAATGTTTAAATGGGCAAAAGATCTAACTCGTTGAATTGGATCATAGCTATTTAACAATGTATTGGTTTTAATCCTTGGAGAATTTGTAGCATTTTATATTGTGGTTAGATTTAATTGGTGATTCTTGTTTTTTCCTATGAGATTTTGGCTGATGATGGTGAGAGTCATGAGATTAATTAAGGGATCTTTCGTTTGATCTGAATAAATAGGTGAGAGAAATAACTTGTCTAGTTCTTGTACCTCCTTTTATTGCACTTGGATTGTCTTAGACCAGAACAAAATATTTGAGGTAACAGCATTAAAAAAAAAAATGCAAATTGGTATCTTTTGAAGTTATCGAGGTTGTGTAGAGGATATTCCCTTTTGCTTAGTCGACTATTCTTTTCGTGATATACAAATTAGAATTCTTTTGATTGCATTCATATGCATAATCCTTTGTTGCAGATTACATGTAATCAGAGTTATTTTATTAGTCAGTTCAATTGTTATGCTGTTGACCAGTAGTGAGAAATAATCTGTTTCATGGACTTATATTTGTGCATTAAATTTGTCGATCTTCTTCTCTTCTCTTTACAAACGGTTGCTGTTGCAAACATTGGGAATGACTAATATGCTTCTTTTCTCAGATTCCCCAACACATATTTGTTAGTTGGGTGCTGCAGTGATGAAATTACCCATAGATACAAAGGAAAAACAGTTATGACTGAGGCCGAGCGTTACGAGTCTCTTCGTCACTGCAAGTATGTAGTCTTCCTTGTATTCCTCCGATAAATTTACCATTTTTTGTGTACATGCCAGTGTCCGTTATGGAATGTTGTACAAATATAGCATGCCTTGTTCTTTCGTTGGCCGATTTCTGCTTGTATTTATAACTAGATGTGTTGATGTAATTTTTTGTGTTCATTACAGGTGGGTTGATGAGGTTATACCTGACGCTCCATGGGTCATCACTCCAGAGTTCATTGACAAGCACAACATAGATTATGTGGCTCATGATGCCCTCCCGTAAGATTCATCAAATTCATTGCATTCTTAGTTTGATAGCGTTTTCACATGTTCGTATTTTCTACCAATGTGTTCTGCTTACAAGAATGCATATTATAAAATATTTTCTTTTTTACTTGTCTACTCTACAAAATGGAAGTGACATCATGCTTCCCCTTTCAACTATCTATTTATTGACCAACCATCCGTAGGCATACCACAGGTAATCCCATGTCCTTGATCATTTTAGCTATACACCACAAACATTTCAGAATAGATATTACAGCTCAACTTTTTGGGACGTTACTCGAATGCCAACATGCCTTCAATTTTTCCCTATCTTGTCCAATTGTGTATTTATCATGTCGCTCAGGCATAATAATGGAGTCAAGCTGCGTATCTTTCGCTTCCAATTGTATGAACGGACACCTTTCTCATTTTGAAACTTATGCTGTAGGTTTTGTGACTAGGTTTGTATCAACTTTTAACTGTTGACCTGTCATAGACTGGAGAGCATCCAATCAAAATGAATTAGGTTCCGAGCATTTTTTCAACTCCCAAGTGCAATTAACTGGCCTAGTAATAGGGTTGCTATGAAGTGTAACAGTTGAATTGCTGCAACTTGACGCAATGCATTATTTAATTACCATTTGTTATTGCTTTTCGGAAAGTTAGCATTTTGTGAAGTTTGTGCCCTTTGTTTTTTTAATCCAAACCATGTATAATTTTTACAACGGTTGTTTATACTTTACAGATATGCAGATGCAAGTGGAGCAGGGAACGATGTCTACGAATTTGTCAGATTCTCATTCTTACACTATGAAAATAGAATGATATTTTATTTTCTTTTTGTCGATGATTTAGTCTTTTTTACATTTGGTAAATTGGAAGTACCTTGAATTATGTAGGTTAAAGCCATTGGAAAGTTTAAAGAGACAAAGCGTACCGATGGCATTTCTACATCTGATATAATCATGAGGATTGTTAAAGATTACAATGAGTATGTCATGCGCAATTTAACCCGTGGATACAGTAGAAAGGACCTTGGCGTGAGCTATGTGAAGGCAAGAACACACTGTTGATGTTTTAACAGCAGCAAAATTAAATTAGTGATTCAAATATATGTTACCCTAGTTGTATCAACTATTTTAAGCTTGACAAAGTTCGGTTATATTATCAGGAAAAGCAATTGAGAGTGAACATGGGGATATCTAAACTGCGTGAAAAGGTGAAGGAACATCAGGAGAAGGTGAGTAAAAAAATTTCTTTCTATCGGCCTAACCATTTAATGGCAAGACATTGGTCTCTGATGTTTGATCCGTTTTTCCAAATTGTGTCCTCAGAGTATCAGTTGCAATAATTTAGTCTTTGAAGTTTTGACCCAGATTTCATTTTTGTTCTGAGAGTTTCAATTTTGGCCGTGAAATTTACCTTGGTTCTAGTTTCCGTGAGAGATGTAATCTTGGCAAAAGAAAGTTTGATATTACACTGTTAATACAGAACAAATTTGAGAAGCTAAATTATCATAATTGAACTGTGTGAACGAAATTGAAATGTGTATCAAAACTTAGTATCGATTTTTGGATTAACTCTCAAATAATTCTCAATACTGTGCTTTCGATGAGATGTGCTGGTGGCATAATGTGACATAATGTGCAGTTTCATATGGCGGCCAAGACTGCTGGGATGAATCCCGTTGAGTGGATGGAGAACGCTGATAGATTGGTTGCAGGTTTTCTTGAGAAATTCGAGGAAGGATGCCACATAATGGTAAGTCAACAAGACAACGTTCTCTGCTTCACTTAGGTGCCTACTTGGTCACAGCTTTTTGATCAGCTTCTTTACTTAACAAGCATATGCTAAAACTTAGTTTAAGTTATTATTATTATTATTATTATTATTTTATTTTATTTTATTTTATTTTTTTTTACGTCTCGACTGAGATCTATTACCTCACCCATGTAGCCTAGTTCATATTTTTAATGAATGAAGCGGGTAGCAAGCTACCTTTTTCTAAAAAAAACCAAGCAGATGCTAAAATTTCGCTAAGCAAAAGATCTAGAACTTTTTTGACTGTGGCGGGAAGCTGAAATAAGTTTCTAGGCAATGCCTTTAAGACCAAATTGGTCGTTGAATTTGGCTTTTCCTTTGTTGGTTCTATCAACTATTCAAGTTATACATATATATATATATATATATATATATATATATATATATATATATATATATATATATATATATATATATCCAATAATTGATATAAGTAAGAGGTCATAATATAGTAAGTGCGCTGATAAAATAATTGTAGATTATTAGTATATTAAAATAGAGAAATAGAGAAAGAAATGGTAATTTATGAGGGCAATTCCTTTTCTTTTGTTCACTGTATTCTTATTTTCCATAACAATTTTTTAGTCCTTAAGCCAATCGTCAGTCGCTAAATCGAATGGTTCAACTAGGTTTGCTTGTTGAATTGCTCAATCGGTTTTTAGGAAATTATTAGGCATAAAAATCCCGAGCCGGTAGAATGGCTAATGCTGGTCTTAAAAGAAGAAGCTTCAATTTGAAACTTCTCTTAGTTGTAATGAGAATCTGTAGGGAGAATTTGAGTTTTGATGCTCTAGTCAGTTAGTATTTATGTGGAAGTTCCATCTAGGTCATAATTGCTTTTGCACTTGGTGAAGATTTGAATAGCCCTTTGTAAGTAACTTCAAAATTCATCTTCTTGGAAGATCCATCGGAGGAGAAACATTCTCTTCTTTTTAAAGAAAATTCTTTACGAGAGTCGGACGCGCTTGACGACTATTGCTTTTGCAGGAAACTGCGATTAAGGATCGGATTCAGGAGGGACTAAAGAGACAACAGAGCAAATCGAGGACCAATCTCCTTGATGAACCGGAAGCTTCATGATCTCTCTTTTCTCGGTATTAAATATCGAACACCTGATACATTGCCTTTTCCTTTTTCACCTTTTGAAAATCCCTTCTTCTGTTCTTGTTGTTGTTGTTCTCTCCTTTATTAAGATTGGTTGTTTTACTGTTAGTGCAAGCAATTATCAAATGATGCTGCAGCATCCTTCCTTGAGAATAAAGCAGTTGGAATGATGATGTTTTTTTTTTTTTGTTTTTCTTTTCTTTTTTGATGTCAAATATGTTGTTATTAAAGAAGAAATAATCCAGTGTATACTAATTCCTTTCTTCTTAAATGCAACTTAGCATTCTCTCTCTCTCTCTCTCTCTGCTGTTAAACTGTAAATTGTTGTGTCATTATGCCGAAAATTTTGGTGTTTTGTGCGCATGCGCGCGCAAAGTGTTACTGCTTTTTTCTGCAACAATTATGTGGGTACCATCACAAATTGAATTTTCGATTGTTTTTTGCGTGCATGCATGCATGCATGCGCGCACAGTGTTACTGCATTTTTTGTTACAGTTATTTAATATAAGAATAACAACATCCGCATAAATATCTCGGTGTTGCATGATAAGATCTATTGTAGCCTAACAAACCGTTCAAAGTAAAAATTTTCTTATTTACAGTCACATAAGGAAATAAGAAATTGTTTTTTCATATCGAATAGGTTATCGTGGGACCGACTCGGAATGAATTGATTTTTTTTTATTTTTTTATTTTTTGCCTTTAAATTACCACTGCATTCAGTACGGATCAGAGTCAATATAGCACGAAAGTAAAAAAAAAAAAAAAAATCTCCTCCCTTTTATTCTATTTTACTTGAGGATAAATTTCAAATGCTATCTCTATGATTTCTCATTTTTTCATATTAGTATTCTGCGGTTTAAATTGTATTAAGTTAGTATTTTGTGGTTTTATTTTTATCTTTTCGTCAGTTTTTTCATTAATATTTCGTTAAATTATATACAAAAAATTTTGAATACCCCACCTAAATTTATCGAATATTCACTTTAGTACTCTTTAATTTTAACGTTGTCACTAATTTAACATAAAAAATTAATAAAATCAATAATAAAAAAATAAAAATAAAATTATACAGCACTAAATTAAAACACTTTAAATCACTGGGTGCTAAAGTGAAGAAGTGTGAAACTACAAAAATGGTACTTAAAATTTTTCTTTTTCTTTATGAATCGGTTACCCCACCTAAATTTATCGAATATTCACTTTAATACTCTTTAATTTTAATTTTGTCACTAATATAACATAAAAAATTAATAAAATCAATAATAAAAAGATAAAAATAAAATCATACAGCACTAAATTAAAACACTTTAAATCGCTGGGTATTAAAGTGAAAAAGTGTGAAACTATAAAAATGGTATTTAAAATTTTTCTTTTTCTTTATGAATCGGGGCATATTATTCCTATTTTTTAACTTAACCGCTTATAAATGGGGGGCTTATAAATGGGGGGCTCTGCTTTGGACACGCATGCGCAGATGACCTGCGAAATCGTTTTATTGTATGGGATCTTCAAAGCAACAGCAACCAAATAAACCGATACAATACATTTGAATCAAACGATAATTTCCATGCACCGCCCATACAGAACGCATCTAAGACACAGCACCAAAGATAAAGAATATATCCACTCACCAAACCCTAATACTACTTGGTCATTCATTACAATCAGATCTATGATCCCCCCAAGAAAATGATAAAGAATAATAGCAGACGACAAACTCCACGCGATTTTAACCTGCAAAATATCGGATCTATCTCGAGCTCTTCTCCGGTGGCGGCCTCGATTTTTTGCGGATGTTCTCACTTTTGCCCTCTGAAGTACATGTACACTTTCTGGAAACAGAGTTTTTCAAACAAGGAATAAAATTAGTCGAAACTTGAATAGAAGCATTAAAACCAAGGGGGATATTGTGAGTATATCACAATAAAATTCATTAAGATATGGCAAAAATATATACATTTCTGCTGGTGATTTTTTAACCGTCGAATTGCTTTAAGATCCACACAACACTAGTAACGGTGTGTCCCATTTAAGTCTCCTTTGCTAGTGCTGCATGAATCTTAAGGCGATCCAATGCCTTAAAAGCACAGGAGCTCAATTCTCTCTCTCTCTCTCGCTCTCTCTCTCTATATATATACACGCACGGAAAGTTCCCTGCAGTTTTAGTTTTGGTAGATATGTAGGTTTAGTTACCAATTCAGCATAGAAAATATTGAAGATCCCAGTCACCTCTATGGGAAATTCTCGGCAGACGGTAACCTTAGGGGATGTTAGGTTTCCTGGGACATATCATAGAAAATAGTTCTCCATCTGCTTGGTTCCTAAAAAAATAGATTTTCTTTCCAAATTATAAAAATGTAGTGTTTTTGTTTTCCAGGTTTTTTTTTTTTATTCGGAAAACAAAAAACTGTGGAAACAGGTGTTTCCCATGAAAATCTTTTCTTCTAGAAAAACAAATTTCCATACTTTTTTGAGGAACCAAGCACGGCATTATTTAGTGGGATCGGAAAAGAATAGTACATGTAATTTTTCTTTTGATGTGTCGGTTCTCCAAATTAATCACCAAACTAGTCCTTCCAAATTTCATGAGCTTTTTATTTTTTTTAATCACAAATGCATTCTCGATTCGTCCAGTTAATGAGGCCTCTAATAAGACCAATAGTAATCCTAAGTCATGTAGTCCCACCACTTAGACAACACGGTACATGAAGAACTCATTATTAAAGTCCATAAGCACATATTTTGATCTTAACTAGCATCTTGAAGAGAGAGAGAGAGAGAGAGAGAGAGAGAGAGAGAGAGAGATGTTCAAACGGCAAACAATTTTGTCAACGTGAGTGCTTTGCCTTTGTGAGCTAATAATAACAGAGAGAAAAGCAAGTTTTTGAACTAACCTGGAGTACCCACAAGCTGATGAGTGTTTCGAGGCAGAAGAATGCAAACCCTATCAGGTAGAAAATCTGCACGATAATTATATGCAAAGGAGAGTTATTTAAGTTTAAAGCAAGCCAAGGTTATTTAGGAGGGGAATATATAAATAAATAACTATAGTAATGTGTGCAAGCGACGATCATTGGCAACATTTATGGAATGACCTACCCCCACCAACACATGGTCGGAGAACGTGTCAATCGCTGCGAGGATTCCCCTGATTTAAGATGAAGAAAAAAAAGTATATCAAAATCTGCAAGCATAGTTATGTAACACAAAAAAGAGAATATAACTACCATACTCAATCTGATACAAGCAGAAAATGTTGGACTGAGTCCATGGAAATAACACCATGAGTCAAACAATAGTTATACTTTATCTTCTCCACAGCAATGGAAAGCAAAAGAAATATTTAGATATTGAAGGTTTACATTCATGAGGTGATAAAAGCATGTTAAACCAGAGGAGAGATGCAAGAAAATTATTCTAATGGTAAATTAATTGCAGTTTTTCTCTTAGGAGATTGTAATAGGTGAAAGACACCTATTTGTTTAAATTTATGTAAATAGGAGGGAGATTAAACCAACTCGTAGCTAACAGAATGTATCATATATTCGGAGATATGATTGAAACGTATAACCACAAGGAATCAATAAGATGGCAAATTGTCAAATTATCTGTAGATTTTAGTCCTTCACAATATGAAATATTTTTATAAGCCACATGCAACTCGAAGAGTCTTAGATAAGACAACGAAATATAGACTATAGGAGCTTCATTTCTTTCAAACTTCTTAATTAAATTCTAGCAAGTAAAATACAAATATATATAAAAGAGTTTATTCTTGCAAAAACATAGCAATGAACACCCGGTGTTAAATTTAGTGTGAAGAAAATGACTTACGTAAGGGACTTCCCGTGAAATACAATTGGTGGAGCAATTGCAGCAAGGATGCAGAAGCATATGTGAATCTACATGCAGAATAAGGAAAAAGTACATAAAATATAGCGCAGCTTATGGAAATTATGAGAGGATACCCCAGAAAATTAGCAGAGATAATTAATTACCATGTAGAAAAGGAAAAACCAACCAAACTTCAGAGCGCTATCAGTTCTGGTCAATAATAATAAAACAGAAAAGTTAGGATAACAGGAATGGAAAATAGCAAATAAGAGGATACATAATAATCTCAAATATAAATATCACGCTGTAATAATGCACTTGAGTAGGTTTAGGAATTGGAGGTATAAAAAGAAAAAAATTCTCAGGTCCTCATATGAAGCTTGGGGTTTCACACAGATAATAGAGGCTTTTATATATACATCGCTTAATATCATCTATCTACATGAATATTACAGTAAAAATCTGAATTTATAAATATAGCTCCAAAATCTGCAGTTTCTTACAAAAGCATTGTTTATGTTGGGAACCATCCAATTTATGAGGGAGAGTTGGTTACGTATTATGAAATAATAGTTTTCAAAGAGGGACACTCAAATACAGGGGTATACACATAAGAGATCAAGTTTTTAAAGGCAAAATCGAAGTGTTGAAGGAAAATAAATGTAAATAGATAACTTTACATGGCTCTGCATATGGGATTCTGAATGTCTCAATTTGCCCATAAAATAATAAGTTTGTTTTGCCACGTACAAAGTACCTGAAACCAGGGATTCCATTTGGATATCTAGATATGAAAGCCTAAGGTTGTCACAGATCAGCAATATTAAAATTCAGTTTTCAGTTCAACGTATTTCTTTCCTGTATTCTTTCAATAAGATGGGGAACAAGAACCACAATAATTCAGGCTTACATTAAGTTTCAAATTCGGTTGACAAGAAACTGGTATGTTTTCCAACGTAAGAGAACCACTGCAGAAAATAAGCATAATCCACACAGAGCTTAAGAAAGTATATATATGTATGCACTGAATATCATATGGTTCCTTTCTCCAATATAATAATTTACGTTCCAGAACTATGCTATACATTTGATAACAACACCAAGTTAATGTATGAAGAGAGCTATAATAATAAACTGATGTCAAAAGTGACCTGAAAAAAAATAAATATCAGCACTTACAAAGAAAGCTTACCGCATGGCTCGATACAAAGGCCTATACCAAAGAACATATGAGAGTGGACATCCAAGCAAAGCATAGATAATTGCAAGGAAGAAAATCTTAACACCTGTAAATTTGGGGGGGCAAAGAACGAACATATTTAAGACATTATATATCATATATAAATTTTACCACATAAACATGGAATACATAAGGAAACTGTCAGACAATAGATAGAAGAAATAGTCCTATAGAAGTATTGGAGGGGGGAAAAACCACCTCCTCCTCTAATCCAGCAAATAGTCACAGCAACAACATTCCATGCAAGGCAAAGAACAATTCCTGCAAAGAAACAGTACCACCAGTCCACCAGTGAACAATTAATAAAGGATAATAGCCGAAGTTACTGAAATTTAAATATAAAATTAATGAAGTACACTTGATTTAATCTATTTTCTTCTTTTTTTTTTGGAATTATCAGCTCCAATAGTTTCCAGTAATTTAAGTTTCTGTAAGACTGGATGACGCATTGGTTCAACTAATGATCCAGTAACCCAACCACTAGCCGGATCAATGCCCCATCGAGGTTTAATAACAATATATTTCCACCACAAAACTAGTATGTATAGAACATTCGCGAACATACCTAGCCAACTTGCAAATGCCAGATACTGCAATTTCTGCGCATGTATTGGTATTTCCTTAGATATGTCATGATGAATAATAGGAAAAACCGGGGGCCAATTTTTCTCTTCAATGGTGACGCCAGCTGCGTCGGAAAGTGTTACATCCAAAAATCACCAATAATCCCACATTACACAATACCCCAACCTAAAAGTAAAAAAAAAAAAGTCCGAATTCGATACCTCTAGTTAATGCTTCCTCCCTTTGTTTTATTTCCTGCAATTGAAGTGCAAAACAATTTTTGCTTTCAAAATAGTGTAACTCCATAAGCTGAAAAGTGCTTCTAGGAAAACAGCTTTTAAGAAGAAAAAGTGGTAGATAAGAAAAACTCATTACCCTTTCCCTTCTCTTTAAATTCTCTTCCCAGGCTACAAGATCCTTCTGCTTCTTCTTTGGATCCTGGAAACATTTAATCACAATACTGAAGGAGTAAACAATAAAAATGCAAAACCTACAATTTTGTCACATCCATCTCAAATTAAACATCCCAAAATTCAATAAATATCTTAGAATAAGATGAAGTACATATTCAAACTTTGTGAACGCAAGAACTCGATCAACCGCCCAAAACCCTACAATCTCACTCATGCCAGTTCACAATCCACAGCAAAAGGTGAACAAAACCCACAATCCACATTGCGTTTCCCACCCACCAAATCCCCAAAACTCCCTCAAAAACCCGCAGATTAAAACCACCAACAACCAAACAAAGCACGAGAAAACCCTAGGAAACGAATGAAGGCGACACCTTTACCCAAAAAACCACCAACACGCATCAAAATCGTAGTGTTGAGCGAAGAATTGGACTATAAACGATCGAAATGGTGCGAATTTAACGGAAAAAAAAAAGAAAAAAAAAGGGTGGTGGGTGCGGGGATCGATACCGCGAAGGGGTTCACGTTGTCCTCCTCGAGAGAATTGGGATCGCGAGGCATCGTTGGGATCTTTTGTAGCACCCAAAAAAAAAAAAAAAAAAAATCTCTCTCTTTCTCTCTCTAGAGTCGCTCTTTTTTTTTTCGACGACGAAGAGAGAGAGAAAGAGAGAGGGGGAGAGATCGAAATATTTAGGCGCTTCTCTATCGTTTGGTACGAGGGTAAAAAGGAAGAAGTTAAAGGGCTAAACTGCAAAATTACCTCATTTTTTAAGGTTTGCGTATCGATTTGGTAATTATCCTATATTTTTTTTCATAATTTAATATATTGTGTGAAAATTTTCAAATACCACCCCGCTAGTTCCGCACATTCTCACTTTGGTACCATATGATTTAAAGTGTACCTATTTAATATCATGTGGTTTTTTTTTTTATTATTATTCATTTCACTAATTTTTTCATTAAATTAGTGATAAGGTTGAAACTAAAAAATACTAAAATAAATATTCGATAAACCTAGGTGGGATATCTGAAGTTTTTTTGTATATAATTTAACAAAATATTAGCGAAAGAGCTGACGAAAAGGAAAAAATAAAAAATATAGAGTACTAAATTGATATACTTAAAACCACAGAATATTAAAATGAGAACGTGTGAAACCACAAGGGTGGTATATGAAGTTTGCCCTATATTATATTATTCGAAATCTTAAAAATATTTAATATACTCTTTGGTGCACCAAATATCTTTATTGATTTTTAAAAATTACTATACATAATATCCCTAACCCTAAAATTTATTTATAGAATTTAAAGTTTTGAAGAGTATTTTGAAAATAGAGGGGTAATTTTAAAATTTTTGAATAGTAGAGAGTTCTTTTTTGGGAAAACTTCAAAAACCCTCCTTGTGGTTTCAATTTTTTTCACTTTAGTACCCTGTGGTTTAAAATATATCAGTACCCTGTGGTTTCTCACTTTAGTACCATATAGTTTAAAGTGTATCAAGTTAGTACCCTGTGGTTTTGCACTTTATCACTTTAGTACCCTGTGGTTTTAATTTTGTATCAAGTTAGTACCCTATAGTTTTTTAAATCACAGGATACTAAAGTGATAAAGTGTGAAATCACAGGATACTAAAGTGATAAAGTGCAAAACCACAGGGTACTAACTTGATACATTTTAAACCACAAGGTACTAAAGTGATGAAGTGAGAAACCACCGGGTACTAACTTGATACACTTTAAACCACGGGGTACTAAAATGAAAAAGTGTGAAACCACAGGGGGTTTTTGAAGTTTTCCCTTTTATTTTCTCTTTAAGCTTTATCTGTTTACTTTTATATATAATCTATTTATTTATTTATTTTTTTTATCACCAATATATTAATTGGGAATTTAAAAAAGACATTCCCTTATTTTAAGGGCGTGTTTGGTTCGCTTCTTTTTCACCATAGAATCGGAATCGGAATGTGTTTGGTATGCGGGAGTTGAGTTCCATTCTGATTCGGATTCTCGAATGGAATGGGAATCTCCCAGTCACCTCTTTTTTCAATCCGATCTAGGAGGCCAGATTGAAAATGGATATTTATTCTGATTAAATTTATTTTTTCAACTTTTTAAATTAAAATATGAGTTTAAATTTAGAAATTAAATTTATAATTTTAAATTTTAATTTTAATTTGAATTAAAATTTAAAATTTAATCAAGTCTTTTGAATCTAACTGTCACGTGGTAGACGTTAATAAGACGGAAAGCCGAAGAGGTAGACGTTACAGGGAAGAAAGCTGAAGAGACCGCTTAGCCATTTGGTTCAAAAGAGGGACAAGTGAGGGTGAAAGATAAACTGCCACGTGGTAAGACTAGGGAAAATAATGTTAAGGTATAGAGGTATAGAAGATAGATTTGTCCGGTTGAATGCTGGTTAGCCCTAATCCTAGCCAATATCCTGCAATTATCCCATGCAAATATCCAATCAAGCTCTGAATACCGGCCTATATTATCGTGGTTTGTGCACGGATCAGGCCATGTGGGCCGGGTCCATTAACCATGCGCTCTCTCTCTCCCTCTATATATACTTGCGAGACGAGAAAAGACCTCTCTCTTCCCCGTTGGGCCAAACTGTGAAGTGAACCCCCGCCGTTTCCCATGGCCGACGAGAAGCAGCGCTCTCTCCGCCTCCTCTCCGCCTCCCCTTTCCCTCTCCCCCACGGTACTCTCTCTCTCCCTCTAGGGTTCCTCTCCAATGGCGCGCTCTCTCTCTATGTGATTGCGATCTGAGCTCTTGAGCTCTCCTCTTCCTCCTCCTCCTCCTCCTCCCCCCCTAGGGTTGCGATTCTCGTATGGGACCGCGGGGTTCCGATCGGATGGAGCGATCCTATCGTCGACGGTGTTCCGAGCTGGGATCGTGGCGGCGCTGAGGGCGCTGAAGAGGGGATCGGCGATCGGGGTGATGATCACTGCCTCCCACAACCCCGTCGCCGACAACGGCGTCAAGATCGCCGACCCCGACGGCGGCATGATGACCCAGACCTGGGAGCCCTTCGCCGACGCCCTCGCCAACGCCCCCGACCCTCAAACCCTCCTCCAGGTCCCTTTTACTTCTTACTTTAACCGCGGTTTTAATGCTCTAATTTCTGATCGTAGTGTCACTATCCACGTGATAGTGGATTCTCTAGGTCGGCGTATGCTTAGATCTCTGTAGTTTCGATGTAGCTCACTTCGTTTGTGAGTTGATCGGATTGAGAAATTAGTGCTTGTGTTTGCTTATTTAGTTCTATCAGCAATAGAACGATTTCAGTTCACCTTTCAGGACAAATTAAACATGCTGCTCAACTCAACCCATGTATTTAGATGAAGAAAAGCTCTTTGGGAACTTCCTCATATTAGTCGACTTTTATTTGTCTGCATGAATTCGAAATGTCAGCTGATCGGTTGCATCTTTTGAAGGCAGATTTCGTATTGTTAAACTGTGTAGTGTCTAATCCTTGTAATAGTGTAACGATTTCGTTGGAGTCCAAAATATCTACCTGAAAACACAAATTCTTCTTCGATCTTTTCTACCTCGTGTCTAATATTGCCTTCTGCTGGCAGTTGGTTCTTGAGTTCGCAAAGGATGAGAACATCCCACTGGGGGGAGCACAGTCTGCGGAGATATTATTGGGAAGAGACACGAGACCATCTGGAGAATTTCTCCTCGAAGCAGCAAAACAAGTAGGCAGTGCAATTATTTTTTATTTTTGGGGGTGGGGGGGTGGGGGGGGTGTCGATACAGATTGAATAGATGCTAAATACTAATGCATTTCAATCTCCTCAAGGGAATCACTGCCATAATTGGTGCTGCCACAATTGATATGGGAATTGTGACGACCCCGCAACTTCATTGGATGGTTAGGAGCAGGAATAATGGCTTGAAGGCATCTGAATCTGATTATTTTGCACAACTTGCAGATTCCTTTAGGTTAGTTTTTGAGGAGATTAGATCTTATGTTGAATTTGATATTTTAGGCCTACTTACATTGGAGACCTACACTTGTTGGATTCAGGTGCTTGATGGATCTTGTCCCAAATGAAGTAGAGAAAAAAGGGGTTGATACGAAACTTATTGTAGATGGAGCAAATGGCGTCGGTGGTGCAAAGCTTGAGGTTCTGAAGGAAATGCTCATGGGAGTAGAGATTCACACGAGAAATTCAGGCAAGGACGGAGAAGGAATACTAAATGAGAAGTGCGGTGCTGATTATGTGCAGAAGGAGAAAGTTGTTCCATGTGGGTTTGGTTCTGACGATGTAGGAGTAAGGTAATGTGCTTTCCTTCTTTTCTCTTGAATAATATGTTTATGTTAGTTATATCAATACCAAGTGCACAGTTCACTCTAGTGTTTCAGGTGCACGAGTTTGGACGGTGATGCTGATAGACTTGTGTATTTCCATGTCTTATCAGCAAGTAACGATAGGATTGATCTTGTTGATGGAGACAAGATATTATCCCTCTTCGCAATATTTATCAAAGAGCAACTAAAGATTCTTAATGATGAGAAGGATGATGGACTTAAGAAAGAATTGCCTGCAAGGCTTGGCATTGTTCAGACAGCGTATGCAAATGGAGCATCAACAGACTACCTTAAGCAGATGGGCCTCGAAGTGGTATCCACTCCGACCGGAGTGAAATATTTGCACAAGAAAGCTTCAGAATATGACGTCGGTATCTATTTTGAGGCCAATCGGCATGGGACAATACTATTTTCAGAAAATTTTATATCACTATTGGAGTCTAGAAATAATGAACTTGCCTCTACATCTTCAGGTGAACTCGTGAATTCCATAGCATTTGTCCCTAGAAATTGCAATTTTATGAAACAGGAGTATTTCACTTTTTCTTTTTTCTTTTTCTGTTTATCACATAGGTTCTGAGCATCACAAGGCTGCACAAAGATTGTTGGCGGTCAGTCAACTGATCAATCAAGCTGTTGGAGATGCTCTCAGTGGGCTGCTTTTAGTAGAGGCTATTTTGCAATCCATGGGATGGTCCTTCAAGAAGTGGAGTGAGCTTTACCATGATCTGCCTAGTAGACAGCTGAAGGTAAATTGCTTGTTTTATTCATACTTCAGCAGGTTCTTTTCTGAAAACATATAATGACTTTTAGAATATTTTTTGACGGTAGGAGTCTGCAAAAAGAGCAGGGAAAATAAATTTCTTTTCATTCCTTTTCTACCTACTATATTTCTTTTTTTATTTTCTGCTCAGGTGAAAGTTGCAGATCGGAGTGCTATTATTACAGCAAATGCAGAGACCCAAGTTGTGAAGCCTTCTGGCTTGCAGGAGGCAATAGACATGGAGACCGGTAAGCAAGAAAAGTCCTACTGATTACAAATAAGTCTCACTGTATTTCTCTATATCAAAATTATGGTTGATCTTTTCTTTTTTTGTTTCTTTTTGTATATTTATGTGGAGCAACTTGCAGCCAAGTATACTCGTGGGCGGTGCTTTGTTCGGCCCTCTGGCACAGAGGACGTAGTACGCGTATATGCAGAGGGATCAACACAGGAAGCAGCTGATAGCCTCGCCAAATCTGTGGCAGAGCATTTCACTCGCCTTCTTGGGTAAGATGGTCTACACTAATAAACTTGAGCACAATTTCCAATATGAAGTTTCTATCTGCAGGTCTAAAACTTGGCATTTTATAACTCAATTGCTTGTTTGTGCACTTTAAAGTCTTGTTCTGGTGTTAGGAGAAATTTTTCTAATTTTGAAACTATTTTTTGGACTAACTGCATTAAATATGTTTGCCATCCACACTATATATCTTTCATTGTGCAAGGTTTTCCCTATATATTTATACATTGATGCTTTTTTGCTCCAAACGTCCCCAACGAAGGTTTGTTAACCTATACAAGTAACGCTAGCCTATTACATTTCCTCCGAATGCTGTATATATGGGTTGTTTATGCATTGGCATAAGATGATTTTAAGAGTTATAATTGGTTTGTAGACACAATCTTCGAAGTTACATAATCGACAATTTATATGAGATCAATTTTTGGGGACCCAACGCATATCCCCTACCCTCCCTGACATAATAATCTCACTTCTATTTCGTCCTCATCATAAGCTCACTGCAATAATTGTAGGTGACCTGGAGGATATTTATGACAGCGTGTCTTAGATAGAGAATAAATAGGGGTCTTTTGATTTTCTTATGAATACTTGTATAATGTTATTTTTATGTATTATTAATATGTATAGATTTACAGTATAAATATTTTTAATTCATTTATGCATATATCATATTAGTTTGCTATAAACTATATTGTGGAACCCAAAGCACCTGGAGTTATCAACATACTGTCTGTCTGACGTGCATGCTTAATGAGAACAGAAGTGTGCAGTTTTTAAATTGATATTGCTCGTGGACGGATATATCCAATACGTCTCTATTTAAAGTAGGGGGGTAGGTATAGTATGAACGCCTTTGAACTGATTTCTCATTAGTGATTCCCTTCGTTTTTTTTTGTCATTTCGTATCCATATGTAATGCGGATTCAGATGTCAAAATTTAATTTTGATCCGAGGGGGTTCGAGCTGAACACAGGATCCTTTTAAGTCCACATCATCTTGGCGATGTGACGCCCAACCAACCGCGGGGTTGGAATTTTTGTCGCGCTTTCTTGATCGAGTCCGTCACTCCTTCCACACTTAATAACAAACAGATCCTGACTTTATAATACTGTAGTAACAAACCACCGCAGAGAGATGAATCGTTACAGGCAATAGCAACAGAAAACAACAACAGAAAAGCAGCTTGCAATATACCGAAATTGCAGCACACCAAAACCACAAAGCACATCACCACCCAACAAGCAAGCCTCTACAACAACGCACAAATTCAAATACGTAACACACAACCACTTCATACGTGTTGCACTATTACTTTTATAATAGGGGCATAATACCAACACGGGTAACAGATCATCCAAGCCAACAGTGGAAGCTAGGAGTTCCAGCCTAGAACCGAGTAGGGCTCTTAGTTGTGCGGAGGCTTATCGACGTCTTCGTGGGGGCGGAACCACACCTTCTGCTCCAACACTGAGGCTGGATCATTCCCACTGGCTGGCTTGCCGGTGGAGCCACTGTTGGATTCGGCCGGCCCAAACACGCCAGTCTCAGGGTGAGGGCCCCAATACCTCTCAGGCTTGCCGTTCTCAATCACATCATCCGGCACCACGCACGGCTGCACGTGCTCATCGCCGTTCTTGTCGTAGGCCGATGCGTGCACTCCCCTCCTGGTAAAGGGCACAGATATACATGGTTTTACCACAGCATTGTAAATTTCTCTTGCACCATTTTGGAAGATACTGGAAGGCCCGGATTAAGAGCCCAACCAAACGGGCATGAACAGCCATCAAGGTTTGCATTTCCAATGGACAAGCGCACGGCGGTTATGCAGAAGATCTCCTCACCAAAATACTTGCCTACTCTTTTACTTCACAAGTATTGCTATGGTTCAACAGAAGTTGGTTGATTTGATTGATAATCTAGACTGTTGATTAAGCTCAGGAAGCACAAGTGTAGAGGTGTAAAATTGGACAAAATCATGACTGGGGCAAAACCACAATCACGTGAGCAAGCATCCGAAGGCCAGAATTAACTAGTGTACTGTTGTAGGTGGGTCAAAACAGACTCGTGGTCCATTCAATAGTAAAAGTTTTCTGTGACACACTAGCAGTAGTTAATGGAGAGTACTGCAGGCCACAGGGGAGGGTACGGGGGAAGAAGACAATCACACAGTTCTTGCCGTTCGAAAGGAATCTACAAATTATACCCTTACACATCGATAGTTGNAACATATAATGACTTTTAGAATATTTTTCGACAGTAGGAGTCTCCAAAAAGAGCAGGGAAAATAAAATTCTTTTCATTCCTTTTCTACCTACTATTTTTGTCTTTTATTTTCTGCTCAGGTGAAAGTTGCAGATCGGAGTGCTATTATTACAGCAAATGCAGAGACCCAAGTTGTGAAGCCTTCTGGCTTGCAGGAGGCAATAGACATGGAGACCGGTAAGCAAGAAAAGTCTTACTGATTACAAAGAAGTCTCACTGTATTTCTCTATATCAAAATTATGGTTGATCTTTTCTTTTTTTGGTTCTTTTTGCATATTTATGTGGAGCAACTTGCAGCCAAGTATACTCGTGGGCGGTGCTTTGTTCGGCCCTCTGGCACAGAGGACGTAGTACGTGTGTATGCGGAGGGAACAACACAGGAAGCAGCTGATAGCCTTGCCAAATCTGTGGCAGAGCATGTCACTCGCCTTCTTGGGTAAGATGATCTACACTAATAAACTCGAGCACAATTTCCAATATGAAGTTTCTATCTGCTGGTCATAAACTTGGCATTTTATAACTCAATTGTTTTCTTGTGCACTTTAAGTTCTTGTTCTGGTGTTAGGAGAAATTTTTCTAATTTTGAAACTATTTTTTGGACTAACTGCATTAAATAAGTTTGCCATCCACACATATATCTTTCATTGTGCAAGGTTTGCCCTATATATTTATACATTGATGCTCTTTTGCTCCAAAATGCCCGCAACGAAGGTTTGTTAACCTATACAAGTAACGCTAGCCTATTACATTTCCTCCGAATGCTGTATATATGGGTTGTTTATGCATTTGACATAAGATGATTTTAAGAGTTATAATTGGTTTGTGGACACAATCTTCGAAGTTACTTAATCGACAATTTATATGAGATCAATTTTTGGGGACCCAACGCATATCCCCTATCCTCCCTGACATAATAAATCTCACGTCTATTTTTCGTCCTCATCATAAGCTTACGGCAATAATTTTAGGTGACCCGAAGGATATTTATGACAGCGTGTCTTAGATAGAGAATAAATAGGGGTCATTTGATTTTCTTATGAATACTTGTACAATGTTATTTTTGATGTATTATTAATATGTATAGATTTACAGTATAAATATTTTTAATTCATTTATGCATATATCATATTAGTTTGCTAAACTATATTGTGTGGAACCCAAAGCACCTGGAGTTTTCAACATACTATCTGTCTGACGTGCATGCTTAATGAGAACAGAAGTGTGCCGTTTTTAAATTGATATTGCTCGTGGACGGATATATCCAATACGTCTCTATTTAAAGTAGGGGAGTAGGTATAGTATGCACGCCTTTGAACTGATTTCTCATTAGTGATTCCCTTCCTCTTTTTTTTTTTTTCTTTTTTTTTTTGTCATTTCGTATCCATATGTAATGCGGATTCAGATATCAAAATTTAATTGATCCGAGGGGGTTCGAGCTGAACACAGGATCCTTTTTAAGTCCACATCATCTTGGCGATGTGACGCCCAACCAACCGCGGGGGTGGAATTTTTGTCGCGCTTTCTTGATCGAGTCCGTCACTCCTTCCACACTTAATAACAAACAGATCCTGACATTATAATACTGTAGTAACAAACCACCGCAGAGAAATAAATCGTTACAGGTCATAGCAACACAGAAAACAACAACAGAAAAGTAGCTTGCGATATACTGAAATTGCAGCACACCAAAACCACAAAGCACATCACCCACCCAACAAATAAGCCTTTACGACAAGGCACGAATTCAAATACGTACCACACAACCACTTCATACGTGTTGCACTGTTGGTTCTTATTTAATCTTCTACTACTACTACGTATCACTACTACTTTTATAATATGGGCCTAATACCAACGCGGGTAACAGATCATCCAAGCCAACAGTAGAAGCTAGGAGTTCCAGCCTAGAACCGAGTAGGGATCTTAGTTGTGCGGAGGCTTATCGATGTCTTCGTGGGGGCGGAACCACACCTTCTGCTCCAACACTGAGGCTGGATCATTCCCACTGGCTGGCTTGCCGGTGGAGCCACTGTTGGGTTCGGCCGGCCCAAACACGCCAGTCTCAGGGTGAGGGCCCCAATACTTATCAGGCTTGCCGTTCTCAATCACATCATCCGGCACCACGCTCGCCTGCACATGCTCATCGGCGTTCTTGTCGTAGGCCGATGCGTGCACTCCCCTCCTGGTAAAGGGCACAGATATACATGGTTTTACCACAGCATTGTAAATTTCTCTTCCGCCATTTTGGAAGAAGGCCCGGATTAAGAGCCCAACCTAACGGGCACGAACAGCCATCAAGGTTTGCATTTCCCATGGACAAGCACAAGGCGGTTATGCAGAGGATCTCCTCACCAAAATACTTTTGCTTACTCTTTTACTTACTCCAGAAGTTGGTTGATTTGACTGATAATCTAGACTGTTGATTAAGCTCAGGAAGCACAAGTGCTCATCTAGAGGTGTCAAATTGGACAAAATCATGACTAGGACAAAACCACAATCACCTGAGCAAGCATTCGAAGGCCAAAATTAACCAGTGTATTGTTGCTGGGTCTAAACAGACTCGTGGTCCATTCAATAGTAAAAGTTTTCTGTGACACAATAGCAGTAGTTAATGGAGAGTACTGCAGGCCACAGGGGAGGGTACGGGGGAAGAAGACAATCACACAGTTCTTGCCGCTCGAAAGGAATCTACAAATTATACCCTTACACATCGATAGTTGAAACTTGGGGAGGTGTAAATTGGGAGTACAAGCAAATTCTATCTAATACAGAAAAATTAAAATACAAGTTAAAATAAATAAGGCACGGGACATTTGAAACCAGCAATATGCCTGAGAGCTCACAAGTTCGTTATTACTCGCATATCATATATTTCCTTATCTGTTATTTATTTTATCTCACACAGTTACCTTTCAATCTGCATCACCAAATAAGCAAAGTCCTTTATCCCTTTAAATTTAAAATAGGGAAAACTTCAAAAAAAAAAAAAAACTCCTGTGGTTTCGTATTTTTTCATTTTAGTATTTTATGGTCTAAAGTGTATCAAATTAGTACCCTGTGGTTTCGTACTTTCTCATTTTAATATCCTGTGGTTTAAAATGTATCAAGTTAGTATTATGTAATTTTATTTTTATATCATGTTAGTACCTTGTCGTTTTATTTTTGTATCAAGTTAGTACCCTGTGGTTTTATTTTTTTCTTAATGAAATATTAAACCACAGGATACTAAAGTGAGAAAGTGCGAAACCACAGGATACTAAAGTGAGAAAGTGCGAAACCATAATGTACTAACTTGATACACTTTAAACCACAGGGTACTAAAATAAAAAAGTGTGAAATCACAGAGTATTAATTTGATACACTTTAAACCATAAGATACTAAAGTGAGAAGGGTTTTTTTTTTTTTGATTAAATAGGAATTTATCCTATTTGAGAAGGCCGTATTCGAAGTTTTCCCTTTAAAATAGCTGCTTTAAATCTCTTAAAATGCTCCCGTAATGAATTGCCAATATACTTACATACATGATGCAAAGATTTTGATTGATTAAACACATAATTTAAAGTGCCATGCGGATTGACCAAAACATTAACACTGTGTGCATAGAAAATAATTCGGAGGGCATCCAATATATTTTTCTAAACTTTAATGATTGATTCAAAGTTTGAGATGAAATGGAGAATAAAATGCGGGCGCAGCTGGTGTGAGTAATAGTTTATTATTTTTTTTATATATTAAAATCAGAAATCAAATAAGATTCAAACATAAAAATATATATATTAATAAAGAAAAGGCATATTCTTCTGCTCCGAGTAACGAACAGGGACTCTGGAACACGAAATACACATTTGTTACGATTTAGATAATCTTCGAGTCTCGCATTCGTTTGGAACAATATACTTTTCCCAGATCTTCAAATTTTAACCAGAATTATGTGCAGTAATTTCTTAAGTATGATAACTTTTTAGAGCAACCCCAAGAGGATACAACCAGAAAAATTAATGATCTAACATCAGCTACGGAATTAACTACAAGTGATCTCTCGAACAAATTTGAAGTGGAAATTCGAATCAATCGGAGTTGAAATCAGTGCGATTCTGAAAAAAAAAAAAAAAAAAAAATCTTCTGAGCGAGTATAAAAACAACAAATCAATCGAGATTTGAGAACTATACTGAGTCAAAACCCAATTAACCGAAGACAAATCGGAGAACGTCATGAATCCGCCAGTATATCACAACAAAAACCGGAATCAAGAGATCGGAGCAACAAATAAGATAAGAAACTAAGAAGATCCAAAGATCACAAAGAAGGGTTTTACTACCTCGTCGCCGCGGAGGGGAAGAGCGAGATCGGAGCGGGATCTCGCGGGATCTGGTTGGAAAAGAGCTTCTCGAAGCTTCTAGCGATCGCTCGCACCTTCCAAGTCGCTGCCATGCAATAGAGAGGGAGATTTCCCTTTCGAGAGAATTCGCTCTGAGAGTGGAAAGTAGAGAGAGAAAAAGAGAGGAAGAGAGAGGGAGCGGAGTGAGAAAAGGGGATGAAAAGGATGAGACGGGTCCCTCCCTATTTATAGAGGCCCCCAACCACGCTCTAATTGCTCAGCTACTACTCTTCCTACACCGCGCCGTTAACCTTTCCGTCAATTATAACGGCGACGACGTGGGAGAATGTTGCGTTGGACCGGTGAGCGCCCCCTGCTCCGTAACGGTTCTCTAGACGCCGTTGCCCCCTCGTTGTTGTCTTTCAACGGAGTATAATACCAGGCCCCTTCAATTTTCAATTTTCTTGCCATTTTTGTCTAATTATTACGAGAGACCCGATTTAATTACTGCATTTGTTTCCCAAAATATAATGTGATAATATATAATTTACACTAATATAAAAATATATATTTAAAATTTTATTATTTTAATATAGTAAATAGTTGATAAAATTCAGCGTAGAGAATAACTTGTTATTTGATTTATAACAAATTATTGTCTAACATTTATACTAAGCGCAGGCAATAATTTCTGCAGTTATGTTGGATCTGATATAAGGTGTTGGACGGTGGTTCAAAAACATTATTATTATAAACATAAATTTATGTGATTAAACTATCAACAGGTGAATTTTTATACTTTTATATTGTCGAGCAAAGTTATTAAATATGTAGACCGTAGAAATTTTAAACTCTCATTCCATTACACTAATAAATAATAATCAGGAATTAGGCTCCCATGAATCATGATGCCCCCACTTACGTCTTTTTAGCATGACTGCATGAGCGCGTACCCGGTGAGTACTTACTCTTGCAGAAAATAGAAACAACAAAATATGCTACTACAAAGGAAGATCCCACGAAGTTTCCTATGTGCATTTTAAAATATATTAATATCCCTATAATTTGGGCCCTCAAAATTACAATATAAATTGGAGGTCTCATTGGCTTATGTTTTACGCTATTCTCCTATTCGAGAGTATAATCAGGACAAATTTTGGTCGTAATCAAGTTGTTATAACCTAGTTTTCAGCAAATTAGCAAACTTAGAGTTTAAATAAAAGAATTAAAATTTAATTATATAATGGTAAGAGAAATTTATTTATTTATTTATTTATTTATTGCTCTACAAATTAGGATCTTCAACTTGAGCTTTGATATTTTCTGCAGTAGGAAGTGCCAGAAAAATGACACAATTTTTAAGAAATTTCGAGTACCCTACAAAGTGGACAAATTTCTAATTCCAGGTGATAGGACGAATTTCTAATTCCAATCCATCCAATCCGTATTTGGATTTGGCGTACTCTAATCGCAACTTATCTGTCACATTGACATGAAATCACTAGTATGCATTGTCTTGGAATGTATTGCGCACACTTGATCCTTTGCAAAGTCAAATTGGGAGGCCACCTATAAGACAACGAAATTTTAAGAAAATTTTGCAACTTCTATAGGTCATAGTCATTTTCCAAAATCCTAATGATCAGTAACGTGTGGTGTGTAATTAGAGCACTGCTTAAATCTTTTATAGTCTATGACTTGTGATATTTTTTTTTTTTCAAAAAAAGAATGATAAGAGATAAATAGAAAATATGGGTTGTGGGCCGTGACATTGGCGTGTAGTTGGAGAGTAATCTAACATTGAATGCAATCATTCTCAGAAGAAACAAAATTTGTTTCAACTTGGGCAGATTCTGTTGCAGCATTCAATCCCTGTATGAGATCACTCTCTTTTACTTTTCACAACTGAGTTTGGACCATAGTTACTTAATTCGGATTCGGCAAAAATTCGGTACGGGTATAATTCGGATAAAATTCGTCTTTTAATTTTTAAATTCGTTAAAAAATACAGCTAAAAAACGGATTTGGTAATTATTCGGATACGTGATTTATACGGATATTATACGTTCACCAATTAAAAATTCGGAATAAAAAATTCGGCTATATAAGAAATATATAATAATTAATATACTATATATATTATTATTATAATTTTTGTATATAGATTAAATATATTCATATATTAATAATAAATCTTTATTAATAATACATAAAATTTATATATTTAAAAATATTAATAAATAATTACAAATTTATAAACAAAATATTGTATAAATATTTCTATATAAAAATAAAATAATATATATAATAAATGAATATATATTTATAAATAAAATTTTATACACACACGAGAGGGAGGTCCACTGTGGACCTCCCCTCATGCGGTCCACGGGGCTGAAATAGCCTCGTGGACCGCGCGCATCAATTTCTCCCAAAAACCTCGATTTTTTACTGTTCATCTTCTTTTTTTTCTGCGGACGACCTTGGGCGAGGAGATGGGATCCAGCGTCGCGGCCCTTGCTCCCGGCGCTGGCGAGGGCGGCGGAGGACGACGACGACGCGAGCGGCGACGAGAGCGGCGACGACGCGAGCGACGGTGACGAGAGCGGCGACGACGCGACCCTCGACGAGATCGGCGACGAAGCGACCCTCGGCCGCGAGTCGCTGTCGCCGATTTTTTGTGCGAATAATTCGCGAATCGCGAATAATTCGCGAATAATCATTTTTGATGAAAAGATCGCGTTTTTTTTTTCGTATTTTTTGGAAAAATATGAAAAACGGCGTTTAATTCGTATGTTAAATAATACGCGTATAATTTGCGTATTAATTGCGAATTAACTAACTAAGGTTTGGACACCAACCAAACATCATCATACTTAGAAACTGATAACAATTATTTGATAACTTCAGAGAAATAAAATATATATAATTTTTTAATAAAAAAGTTAAAATATAAAAGTATTTAAATTAGTCGAGAATGGCGGCCATTAATGCTAGAAACCTCTGTTCAAAAAATTTTATAGAGCATTCTATAATTATCCTACTTTTTTTTTTTTTCGAGAAAGGTAGCATGCTATTCGTTTCGTTTATTTCTGAAAAAAATACACTTAACTAGAAATATGCATCAATTAGAATTCAAATTTGAGATCTCGGCTGCCAACTATTAAATTTTTTGCCATTTATGCTAGGGGCAGTCACTATCATTATTCTACTTGTCTCAAGATAATGAATGTTAAGTGTTGGACAACAATATACATATTTCTAGAGTAAGCCACCATTTGTTATACAGCATTTTCAGTAGATGTTAACTCAAGAGTATTGTTCCTAAAAGAAAACTACTATCCTTTGTCATGTTTTGCCACATACAAATAGACTTTTTCCTTCCCATTTAAAAATAGTAAACTCTAATAAACTTATGCAATAGATAAGAGTTTTTTGTTGGTTCGTACATACAATCGGAATCTCCAAGGTGCGGTGGATTGGAAACCCTTTATGACAACCTAAAGTTTTTTTCTTGAAAAACAAAGCTGTTTCAATCACCTAAATAGATAACGGTCTCAATGTATCTTGAGAATTATCCTGGAGTTTGAGACGATGGTGGCTTAGTTAGATCTTCTAGAAGAGTTTTTGAATAGAACTATTAAAATAATTTTTAGTATATTCTACATTAAAGGGTTTTTCTGCTTCATTTAGAAGCTTTATTTCAACTTTATTGGGCAGCTTTTCAACAAGATATTGCTGAGACAACTAGAGGAACCATACGATTCACTCACATCATAATCTTAAAGATTTGTTTTAATCCAAAAGTTTTTTATTCAAAATTTATTACTGTATTGGATGATAGATTTTTTTAAAAAAACCCATAAAAAGAATGAGTACTCCTCAATCCTCATCCAATTTTTGTTTCCACCTAATAGGGTCATTTATATTTAATTCAATAGCTTCATATCGTAAAATGAGGGCAAAACACTACATATTGTCATACACAACGCAATGCAGAAACCTACCAAGTTCTGGTTATTCATATAGGTAAATACGGTGGCGAAACACAACGACCTGCCGAATTCTACAACCTACGACTTCTAATAACACGGCAACGAACCGATCTGCTTGCCGACTAGCCGTTGATTCAATCCTGGTCGCTCGTTTTACAAGTTTCACCTTCGTATCCGTCCTCAATGGAGCGTACGTACTAATCCATCCAATCGTCACCGTTCGTTTGCCTCGATATTCGTTCCATCTCAAACCCTCTCTCCTTTTCGCTCGATTCCTCCCCCGGCCTCATCCTCACCGTCCGTTTTTGAACCACCCCCATTTCGAATTTCAAATCACTCGACCGTTAGTCGCCTGAATGCCTAATCTCCCTTGTTATTTAAACCCCCTCTGCCGACCACAAACCCTCATTTCGCGATCGCCCGTTTCCTCGGACACGACCTCTGTGTCTCCCTCTCCGCTCCCCACCCTCCGCCATGGCCGTCGACAAGAAGCTCCCCCTCCAATCGAGCTCCGCCCACAACTCCGCGGCCGCCGCCGCAGGGGGCGGTGCGAAGAAGACGATCGAGGAGATGTACCAGAAGAAGACGCAGCTGGAGCACATCCTCCTCCGCCCCGACACCTACATCGGCTCCGTGGAGAAGCACACCCAAACCCTATGGGTCTACGAGAACGGCGAGATGGTCCATCGATCGGTGACCTACGTCCCGGGCCTCTACAAGATCTTCGACGAGATCCTCGTCAACGCCGCCGACAACAAGCAGCGAGATCCCTCCATGAACTCCGTCAAGGTCGACATAGATCCCGAAGCCAATTGCATCAGCGTCTACAACAGTGGCGATGGTATTCCAGTGGAGATCCACAGCGAAGAGGGCGTCTACGTGCCGGAGATGATCTTCGGCCACCTCCTCACCAGTAGTAACTATGACGATAACGTGAAGAAGACGACGGGAGGGAGGAATGGGTACGGCGCGAAGCTCACGAACATCTTCTCTACGGAGTTCATTATCCAGACCGCAGATGGGAAGAAGCAGAGGAAGTACAAGCAGGTGACCTCGAAGATTCCTCGAACCCTTTCTTTGATCTCTAAGTGCCAAGTTCGATCAGTTGTCTTTCATTCTTCTTGATCTTTCTCGTTGTCTGGGAATTGATGATGTCTAACTAGAGTTTCATTTGTAGGATTTGGATTGGTGTTCTTAGAGATGAGGATATAGGGTTTTCCTTTGGGCGTAAATTATGGTGCCTGACGAAATAATTCATCTAGAGTAATTGCTCGGGCTTACACTTTCCGGTGTCTACAATTCTTATTTATTATGTGAATTTGGAATTTTATGACCATCGTTCTCCATTTTGTTAGGTACACAGACTAATTATTGATTGTAAGTAAATTATTGAGGAAAAGCCTTGGCTCAGCTTTCTTTGTTAGTTACTATTTATAACTAGCATTACTATGATTCTGATCTCAATTCTCAGGGAAAAAATCTAAGGTTATACCAATTCCTTTTCACGTACGCTAGTATTCATTTATAATGCATGTATTGTACTTTAATTGCTTTTAGAACCAGATTCAGTATTTCCTTGAATTTGTTATCATGTTTATAATTGGCAAAGTGCTTCCATAACTTTGCAATGTAATCTACTATGCTCATGTAAAAAACTACAAATGACCATAGTTGCTGGGTTTCCTGCATATATAGAATTCATTCACTTTGCAAATATATGCTAGATGTGTAATATGCCAAGATCCCCTGTCTCTGAAATAGGGATATTGATTATATCCTGCAGAGTTGTTTTATTTTTAGATTAATAAATCTAGAGCAATGCTGCTCATACATCTGAAAGTAGATATATCTTGCGTCCCATACATTTAATGGATGAGAGTCGTTTACTGGTCACTTGATGTGACTAGTAAAAACACCCCATCTATTGGATGGATAGAGTGTAAGATGCACATTCCGTTTGCAATGTACAAGTAGCATTACCATAAATCTATTATTTTCGTAGTCTTGTGAGTTATCTCTTCTTTAGCCTATCTCTCTGTCTTCACAAATGGAGTCTAAATATTGCATCATCCTCAATTTTTTAGGGGGGAAAAATACTGTAATATCAATAATTTCAATAATATTGCACTTTGCTTCGGTTTACTTCTATCATTTTAAGCAAGATTCGGATTTCCTTTTTGTTCTAGTAAGTAATTGCAATGAATGTTTCCTTCCAAAACATGTAGGTATTCTCAGAAAACATGGGAAAAAAGTCTGAGCCTTCCATTACCAAGTGCAAGGAAGAGGAAAACTGGACCAAGGTCACCTTTAAACCTGACCTGGCCAAATTTAACATGACCCATCTGGAGGACGACGTAGTTGCTCTCATGAAGAAGAGAGTTGTCGATCTTGCTGGAACTCTTGGCAAATCTGTCAAGGTTGAGTTGAACGGGCAAAGACTACCTGTGAAATCATTTGCTGATTATGTCAACTTATACCTTCAGGCTGCTTCTAAATCGAGACCTGAACCTCTTCCAAGGTTTGAAAGGATTCCACATCTGTTCCATTACAAATAAGATTCTCCTTATTATGAAGTTTTGCTTATTAAACAGTTGTTAGTAAACAGGATAGTGGAGAAAGTTAATGATAGATGGGAGATTTGCGTAAGTCTAAGTGAAGGGCAGTTCCAGCAGGTAAATGTTGTGTCTTTAATCAATGACTGCATGCTTTGGCTTTGCGTAAACTTCAATTCAACTTGAATTTTGTATACAGGTCAGCTTTGTAAATGGAATCAATACGATAAAGGGTGGGACTCATGTTGAGTACGTGACCAATCAAATCACAACCTACGTGATGAATGTTGTGAACAAGAAAAACAAGAACGCCAACCTCAAAGCCCACAATGTGAGAAGCCATTTGTGGGTCTTTGTCAATGCACTGATCGACAACCCTGCTTTCGACTCACAGACTAAAGAGACCTTGACTACTCGTCAAGGAAGCTTTGGTTCAAAGTGTGAGCTCTCCCAGGAGTTCCTTAAAAAGGGTTAGTAGTAGACTAATGGGTTTCATTACTTAGATTAGGATGTACCAAGAGTAGGCTGATGTTCTCATAAGTATGTGCATTGTGCATTTATAGTGGCCAAGTCGGGAGTCGTGGACAATCTACTCTCTTGGGCTGATTTCAAGCAGAGCAAGGAATTGAAGAAGACAGATGGAACGAAGAGGCAAAGAATTACTGGAATTCCTAAACTTGAGGATGCTAATGATGCCGGAGGGAAGAACTCTGACAAGTGTACCTTGATTTTGACTGAGGGAGATTCCGCTAAGGCTCTCGCTGTTAGTAAATCGAGCTTATTAAGAATATAAAACTTAGTTTTCTTAAATCAAAGAATAATTGTATTTACCTTGCTATACAGATGGCTGGTATCTCTGTAGTAGGCAGGAACTACTATGGTGTATTCCCTCTGAGGGGGAAATTGTTGAATGTGAGAGATGCAAATCACAAGCAGATAATGGATAATGCAGAAATCCAAAATATAAAGCTGATTCTTGGTTTACAACATGGAAAGCAGTACGACAGCACAAAAGGTCTACGATATGGTCATCTTATGATTATGACTGATCAGGTCTGAAGGAAAAGACATAGTTCTTTGCATCTCTTTTCAGTTCTTCAAAGATACTACTTATTTGTATTGGGGAAAAAAATGCATAGTATACTGATTGAGCTATTGATCTTCTGGTGCCAGGATCATGATGGTTCCCACATAAAAGGGCTCCTAATTAACTTCGTCCATTCATTTTGGCCTTCCCTGCTCAAGATCCCCTCTTTCATGGTTGAGTTCATTACTCCTATTGTTAAGGTAGGCCTTGCTCTGAAAACTCCTAAAGATAAATGTCATATCTAAATACTGATCAAGTCATGTATTTCTCTTTACAGGCAACTCATAACAGAAACAAAACTGTCTTATCGTTCTACTCGATGCCTGAGTATGAAGCATGGAAGGAAAGTCTGGGAGGAAGTGCAAATGGTTGGTCTATTAAGTACTATAAGGTCTGCTTTTTCATACTTATTTGTACATAGCTTTGGCCTGAAAATTTGAAAGGAAATTGAACATTTTTTACCTTTATTGTTATATGCTTCTCAGGGGTTGGGAACAAGCACATCGAAAGAAGGAAAGGAGTACTTCCAAGATATTGACAAGCACAAGAAAGACTTTGTGTGGGTCGATGAACAAGATGGAGATGCTATTGATTTAGCATTTAGCAAGAAAAAGATTGAGGCAAGGAAAAACTGGCTCCGCCAATTTGAGGTGAATGGCTAACAAATTCCATACATAATGTGCAGATTAAGTATTTATTTTAAAGTTTCCATTTGAACATCTTGATGAACTTTTGCAGCCGGGGACTTATCTTGATCAGAGGATGAAGAAAATCAAATACAGTGATTTTGTGAACAAAGAACTTATACTATTTTCCATGGCTGATTTGCAACGGTCAATACCATCAATGGTTGATGGCCTCAAACCAGGCCAGAGAAAGATTTTGTTTTGCTCATTCAAGCGGAACTTTGTGAAGGAGGCTAAGGTGAGTCAAAAAACAGCTCTAGTAGTTTTGAACTACTAAGTATGTTTATGTTACAAATTACAATATCATTTTTTTTTTTCTGTCATACAGGTTGCCCAGTTCTCTGGTTATGTTTCCGAGCATTCAGCATACCACCACGGTGAGCAGAGTCTTGCTAGTACCATTATTGGAATGGCTCAAGATTTTGTGGGCAGCAACAACATAAACCTTCTGCAGCCTAACGGACAGTTTGGCACCAGAAACCAGGTGACTGGAGTAAAATGGTGTGATTTTTGTTATGTTTTTTGGATGTTTACTTTAGTAGAGATACTGATATCTTTTTAATTTAGGGAGGAAAAGATCACGCTAGTGCAAGGTATATCTGCACTAGCCTTTCACCCCTAACTCGGTTCTTGTTCCCAAAGGACGATGATATTCTTCTTGATTACTTGAATGAAGATGGCCAGTCGATTGAACCCACTTGGTATTGATGTTAAAACCTTTTTCTTGTTATTTTAACATCATATAATTGGTCAAAGCTCCTTAAACAACCATGATACTTTTCCAAATTCTTCAGGTATATTCCCATTATACCTATGGTTCTAATCAATGGAAGTGAAGGGATTGGTACAGGATGGAGCTCTTTCGTTCCTAACTACAACCCTAGGGACATAATCGCTAATGTGAGAAGGTTGTTAAATGATGAACCAATGCAGCCCATGGACCCATGGTATAGGGGATTCAAGGTTGGTCACATCATGTACTATTCTTTGACTGAGCCTATCTACTTCTACAAATATATGTATGCCCAACTATGAGTTGTTTCCAGGGTCTCATAGAGAAATCAGCTACAAAGGAAGCTGGTGTGACTTACACCATTACTGGTATTATAGAGGAAGTTGACAACACAACACTGAGGATCATGGAGCTTCCTGTTCGCAGATGGACCCAGGATTATAAGGAATTTCTCGAGGCCCTAATGACTGGCAATGATAAAGTCAAGGAACCATTCATAAAGGTATTTGTCCGAGATTCATAAATTATTTGTAGCATTTATTTACCTTCAACAGGATTATCTGATTCTAGTATTAATCTACAGGATTATCGAGAGCACAATGATGATACAACAGTGCACTTCGAGGTTACGTTAACAGAGGAAAACTTGAATATTGCCTTACAAGAAGGTCTTGAGAAGAAATTTAAGCTCACTACCACAATTGGAACTACTAACATGCACCTATTTGATTCCAATGGTGTTATCAAGAAATATGATACCCCAGAGCAGAGTAAGTTTTTCTAATATGCGCTCATTTGAAACACAGTTTTGTTTAATTGTTATCTTTTCTGATAAATTTTCTTTGCAGTTCTTGAGGATTTTTTCCATCTAAGGCTTGAGTTTTATGAGAAACGAAAGGTTGGTGCTTCTGGAAATAGTTTTTATGAGGCTTGAATAAGTATTACAAAGTGAGAGAAAACTTACTGATCTCATGTTTTCTTATGCAGAAAGTACTCTTAGACAATCTTGAGATGGATTTACTAAAGCTGGATAACAAAGTGAGATTCATACTTGGTGTAGTCCGAGGTGAAATTATAGTTAATAATAGGAAGAGAGCAGAACTATTCATTGAGCTGCACCAGAAAGGCTTCACTCCTTTCCCTAAGAAATCGAAGGGCATCGATGTTGCCATCGTGGGGGCCACCACTGAAGAAGAAGAAAATGAAGAGAGTCCAGAAATGGGGAAAGGCGGAGTGAGAGCTAGTGATTATGAATATTTGCTCTCCATGGCCATCGGTACATTGACACTGGAAAAGGTCCAGGAGCTATGTGGAGAAAGAGACAAGTTGGAGAGTGAGGTTGAGGAATTGAGAAAGGCCACGCCGAGGTCTTTGTGGTTGAAAGATCTTGATGCTCTTGAAAGAGAGCTAGAAGTAAGTAACACTGTGGCTTCAATAATTATCTATCAAAGGTGCAGCTTTTTATAAAACACACTAACTTTGAAGGATGTATTAGAGTAAGATTTCTGCAAGAGTACTTCTGTAAGTATGAGAGTATGTGCGTAACAAATAGAATTCCTTGAGGGCTTGCATATAAATTTAGATTTTGAAAAGATATACACACAAATATGTAATTTTGTAATTCCAATGTTTTAAGGGTATATATCTGCCATACTTTGCTAGATATATGCTTATACACATCTTGAATTAGGAGCAAGAAAGAAAAGATGCTGAAGCTGATGGGGCAAGGCGAGCGATGAGAGCCAAGAACATTGGAGCTGCTGCAGCCTCCAAACAAGGAGCAAAGAAACCAAGAAAGAACACTGCAAATAAAGCCTCTACAACAACATTAGAGGATACTTCAAATGGTATTTCTATTATTCTTTCGCTCTAAAAATTATCGTTCTCAAGTGGTTTTCTTCTTAGTAATTTAATGCAGAGCCTATTCCTGCAGGCAATATTCCTGAGCCATCATAACCAAAACCAAGAGGGCCACCAAAGAAAGCACCTGCTAAGGTTTGCTTTGCTTGATTAATCCATATTTCTCCATCAATTATTAGCTCTTTATTCTCTGTTTTTGAGTAACTTTTATTTCATATGTATAGTCTAAGGCAGTTGAGAGTGATGATGAGGATGAAGTACTCGAGTTAAAAGAGCGTCTGGCCGCTTATAACCTCAATTCTTCTCCCGATCATTCTGGTAATTTTAAATGATTACACTTTTCCAATTATCATATTGGTAGATCAAATTACTTCTTTCATGGCTCTTTTATATATATTTGGCTAACGCTTAATTTATTTTTACAGCTATGGAGATCGAAGGCCTGGTAAGTCAAGTAGAACCAGAGAAAGAACCAAGCAAAGGAGCTGCTGCAAGAAAAGCACCAGCAGCCATAACACATCTTTCCGATGAAGATGGTGATGATGATCAGATGCCAACAATTCTTGAAGGCAATGATGATGATGATGATGATGATGAGTTTGAGCTATTGGAAGAAGCAGCACCCAAAGAGAAGAAACCAGCTAGAGGGAGAAAGCCAGCTGATGATAAGCTGAAAGCTGCGGTGGGCACAAGAAAAAGGGGGCCAGCACAAAACAAGCCTGCTCTAACTCAGAAGCTGATCACACAAGTGCTTACGCCTTCAGAAAAAGCCAAGATAGCTTCCCCAAAGAAGAAGGTGAGAAAAACGAGAGCTTCTCCCTTCAATAAGAAGAGTGGTACGTTATTGGGCAATAGGATCCTTAGTTCTTCTGTGAGCAGTGAAGATTCTGGTGGACATGCTTCTGAGGGCAGTCCAGCAGAAGTCGTTGCTCTAGTGAACCGACCTAAGAGAAATAACATACAAAGAGCGGTTTACATAGATAGCGATTCTGAAGGGGAAGAAGAGCAACCTATTACTGATGATTCAGATTTTGCAGAGGATGAAGATTAATATCTCTTTGGTCGAAATGAGGCTAGTAGTGAGTGTAACCACTAAGAAAATTGGCTAGTGTTGTTTGTAAAAGTTAACTTCTCGCGCTTAGTAGTAAGTATTGCCAGTGCTAACGAAACTTTGATCATCTTCTTCTTTTGATGTATTGAGGTAGCAGAAGACAAAGTTGATGTCCCAATTCTCTTTCACTTTGAAGAATAGTTTCCTCAACTCTATTATCTTTTACGATGATTATCACTCATTCGTTTTAGTTAAAACTGTACTGCTGCATATATATTTATATTATTCTTCCATCGTATGCCCAGCCCACTCATCTACCGTACTTGTTTGGCTTAACAGTTAGAACAGTTTATTTTCCTAAGTTATCTCTCTTGCTTTTGAAAGGGCAAGAAATTGAATGATTTTGGTGAAAAAGCTGCTTTCAAAAACAAGCTCATGATCCTTTTTTTTTTTTTAATAGTTTTATTTTATTTTTTCAGATGTCATTAATCTAAATACTTTATTGTCACTAGGTATATTGTTATTAGCCCTAAAATTTTCGATCCATATTTACATCAAAATCTCATATTAAAACTTGTGGAGTTGGGGACACCACCTCCAATCTTTTTGGTGTACTTTTCATTTAAAAAGTTGTCCCGATACTTTAACAAATGTCTAAATTATTTTATTTTAATCAAAATATGATTTAACATGCTATGTTATCACAAAAAATTAGTATTGTTTTAAACGTTCAAGATCTTGTGAGTACGCAAATGAAAAGCATAGGAAGCAACATGAAATATTCGTATAATATAGGGACTATTCACATATTTTTCCTGCGGTCCATATTCCATAAAGAGACAGAAAACTTTTGAGGGGCCTTCTTGCAAAATTACCTGAACCACATGGTTCACATCTAAACCCTACCGAACCCTAACTGCAACCTCTGCTTCTTCCCCGGCCCTCTCCTTCGCCGTCCCTCCCCGTCGCCGCCCCCGCAAGTGCTCTCTCTTTCTCTCTCTCTCTCTCTCTCATAGGTACTTTTCCAATCCTTTTTCCCTCACTCATCGCCTCATTTGAGAGATATAATGAAATATGTATAGTAAATTATTTCTTTACTTGCGAAAGAGGAGTTATATGTTAATTGCACGACGTGATAATGTTATGCTATTGTACTATTAGGTTTGGGGATTTGTATTGGTTTGCTCGTGCTCTCCTGCTTCTCTGTAGTTGGCTTTTTATCGTTATCCAGTGTTAATGAGTTTCGATTCCATGTTGTTGTTATTGTTGTTATTATTGCTTTGGTTTAGACATATACTTGGCTACATACTTGAGCATTTCGATCAAGTAGCATATGAACATGTTTGTGAGCTTATTGCGGATTGAATGGGTTTAATTTGTATCTGTTTGACACCCTACTGTGAAAATTCTTACCTGTTGTCCATGGTACTGCAATTTTTGTCAACTCACTACATCTAGAGAAATGCTTCCTAAGCCGAACTTCAATGAACTTAATTTAGAGTCAATTCACTGTATCTAGCTAGTTACATTATTGGATTGCATTGAAAAGCATGTTAATTATCATTTATATTATGTGTCTTGGACCACGGTCATTCTTTCAAGGTGCAGCAAAAAAAAAAAGAAGTTAGTGTAATAATCTGTGTAAGTACAGGCATAAATATTAGCATTCCTATCAACAATCAATTGTAAAATGGTGAATACAACGAATTTCTTAGCCAAACGTATTGTATAACTGTGGTTGCCATTGTTGATCTTTTGAACATTGAATATGTAGCTTAATCTTTTGCTATGAAAATTAGCTTTCCTTTTTTTGTGTGTGTGTGGGGGGAGATAAATTTTTAGTTTTGTCTGCATTTGTCTTAAACTTAATTTCTTGTTTTGTCCCTCTGTTTTTCCGCTTCTTTTTTTCACCCCCCCTTTGCTCTGTTAGGAATCAGAAAATGCCGTTGGGATTGATCATAGGATTAGGTAAGGCAATGCGTAGGAAGCGAACGTCGTCACTTAATATATTATCTTCAAAAAGAGGGCCTTGAGATTATTATAAGGGGAAAAACTGCAAGCCTACCGGTTTCCACACTCGCAAAGGTTCCGTCTACCCTACTAATTTTCACTGATTACAGTGTCACTGTTTTCATCTTTTGTTGTCATGATTTACTATTATGGGAATTTCTGATTAATTGAATTCGAGACTGCGGAAAAATTTCTTAGCCAGATCATTTATTTGCTGGTGGATCATGATATTATTTTATGTAAAGTGGATCGTGCTATTATTTTATATACAGTGTTAGCAAACGTCCATTGAAACTGTTGGTAATTAGATTTAAGATTCCTTTTAGGGCTCGCTTGGATTATGGTTTGTAGTATTCCTGTAACCCTCCATATTTTCTATTGAAAATGTTCAAATCATTACCATTGAACTAAAGTTAGTAATTGTAAAAGGTGTTAGTGTAGTAGTGGAATCATTATAGATTCTTAGGTGGTATGAATACTAGATTATTATTGGTTAGAAGATATTCTCAATTCAATTGTTGATGGGAATCATTAATAGTCCCTTAATAAGGATATACTAGTACTCAGCAACCTCCCAATCCAATTGGCTTGATAAGTTAGCTACAAATTTGCCCAGCCCACTCATCTACCGTACTTGTTTGGCTTAACAATTAGAACAGTTTATTTTCCTAAGTAATCACTCTTGCTTTTGAAAGGGCAAGAAATTGAATGATTTTGGTGAAGAAGCTGCTTTCAAAAACAAGCTCATGATCCTCTTTTTTTTTTTTTAATAGTTTTATTTCATTTTTTCAGATGTCATTAATCTAAATACTTCATTGTCACTAGGTATATTGTTATTAGCCCTAAAATTTTCGATCCATATTTACTTCAAAATCTCATATTAAAACTTGTGGAGTTGGGGACACCACCTCCAATCTTTTTGGTGTACTTTTTATTTAAAAAGTTGTCCCAATACTTTAACAAATGTCTAAATTATTTTATTTTAATCAAAATATGATTTAACATGCTATGTTACCACAAAAAAGTAGTATTGTTTTAAACGTTCAAGATCTTGTGAGTACGCAAATGAAAAGCATAGAAAGCAACATGAAATATTCGTATAAATAGGGACCATTAACATATTTTTCCTGCGGTCCATATTCCATAAAGAGACAGAAAACTTTTGAGGGGCCTTCCTGCAAAATTACCTGAACCACATGGTCCACATCTAAACCCTACCGAACCCTAACTGCAACCTCTGCTTCTTCCCCGGCCCTCTCCTTCGCCATCCCTTCCCGTCGCCGCCCCCGCAAGTGCTCTCTCTCTCTCTCTCATAGGTACTTTTCCTCTCCTTTTTTTCTCACTCATTGCCTCATTTGAGAGATGTAATGAAATATGTATAGTAAATTATTTCTTTACTTGCGAAAGAGGAGTTATATGTTAATTGCACGACGTGATAATGTTATGCTATTGTACTATTAGGTTTGGGGATTTGTATTGGTTTGCTCGTGCTCTCCTGCTTCTCTGTAGTTGGCTTTTTATCGTTATCCAGTGTTAATGAGTTTCGATTCCATGTTGTTGTTATTGTTGTTATTATTGCTTTGGTTTAGACATATACTTGGCTACATACTTGAGCATTTCGATCAAGTAGCATATGAACATGTTTGTGAGCTTATTGCGGATTGAATGGGTTTAATTTGTATCTGTTTGACACCCTACTGTGAAAATTCTTACCTGTTGTCCATGGTACTGCAATTTTTGTCAACTCACTACATCTAGAGAAATGCTTCCTAAGCCGAATTTCAATGAACTTAATTTAGAGTCAATTCACTGTATCTAGCTAGTTACATTATTGGATTGCATTGAAAAGCATGTTAATTATCATTTATATTATGTGTCTTGGACCACGGTCATTCTTTCAAGGTGCAGCAAAAAAAAAAAAAAGTTAGTGTAATAATCTGTGTAAGTACAGGCATAAATATTAGCATTCCTATCAACAATCAATTGTAAAATGGTGAATACAACGAATTTCTTAGCCAAGCGTATTGTATAACTGTGGTTGCCATTGTTGATCTTTTGAACTTTGAATATGTAGCTTAATCTTTTGTTATGAAAATTAGCTTCCCTTTTTTTTGTGTGTGTGGGGGGAGATAAATTTTTAGTTTTGTCTGCATTTGTCTTAAACTTAATTTCTTGTTTTGTCCCTCTATTTTTCCGCTTCTTTTTTTTACCCCCTTTTGCTCTGTTAGGAATCAGAAAATGCCGTTGGGATTGATCATAGGATTAGGTAGGGCAATGCGTAGGAAGCGAACGTCGTCACTTAATATATTATCTTCAAAAAGAGGGCCTCGAGATTATTACAAGGGGAAAAACTGCAAGCCTACCGGTTTCCATACTCGCAAAGGTTCTGTCTACCCTACTAATTTTCACTGATTACAGTGTCACTGTTTTCATCTTTTGTTGTCATGATTTACTATTATGGGAATTTCTGATTAATTGAATTCGAGACTGCGGAAAAATTTCTTCGCCAGATCATTTATTTGCTGGTGGATCATGATATTATTTTATGTAAAGTGGATCATGCTATTATTTTATGTACAGTGTTAGCAAACGTCCATTGAAACTGTTGGTAATTAGATTTAAGATTCCTTTTAGGGCTCGCTTGGATTATGGTTTGTAGTATTCCTGTAACCCTCCATATTTTTTATTGAAAATGTTCAAATCATTACCATTGAACTAAAGTTAGTAATTGTAAAAGGTGTTAGTGTAGTAGTGGAATCATTATAAATTCTTAGGTGGTATGAATACTAGATTATTATTGGTTAGAATATATTCTCAATTCAATTGTTGATGGGAATCGTTAATAGTCCCTTAATAAGGATATACTAGTACTCAGCAACCTCCCAATCCAATTGGCTTGATAAGTTAGCTACAAATTTGCCATTCCAAATATAAAATATACAACACTTTTGGAAATTATGGATTCATTTCAGAGTTTGTTGTCCCTTTTGAATTGAGAAAGTCCGGACAGGTTTTTTCTTTATTAGAACCATTCTTTTGATATTCTTTGTGATTCCTATAGTCGATCACTGATCTGTTACAGGTGGATATGTTGTGATGGATGAAAAGTTGCCACGTTATGTCGTCCCAGATTTGACCGACTTTAAGGTACTAGTTGAAATCCACAGCAGTAGTATCATTCCTTTCTTATATCAGTTTTCATGCCAATAATAAATCTTCACTGCGATATTGTAGACTGGTTTTCTTTTTGCCGTTTATTTTGATGTTGTTGATATACTGATTGTTGCATAGCTGCCTATCTTGGGGGTACTATATCATTTCTCTCTTCTATCAATTTGCATGCAAACAAGAAATATAAATGGGATCTGTATGACTTGATTTGTCAAAAAAAAAATATGATCACCTCTGTACGAAATTAACTAAATTTGTGTGCCCTTTTTATTTTTAATAATTAGCACTAGTTTGATTCTTAAAATTCATGTAGTTTTTTTTTTTTTTTTCATCACTTTTACTGATATATTATTATGTGAAAACTGCCACAGCTGAAGCCGTACGTGTCGCAGTGTGCAAGGGACGTCACCGCATCCTCCACCACTGCAGAATCCACCGAACCGGCTAAGTAGAAGTGTGGTTAATTTTGTGGCACCGATGTCTCGTTTCGCTAGAGAGATTAGAGCTCAGATATTCGATTTTGAGAATGTATTCTCCGTTATGGTGGAAAAGGAATATCTTACAGATCTGGGACATAGCGTCTGATGAACTCCGACTCTTTCGTTTTTCTGTAATAAATTATTCAAGAAGTTCAAACAACCATTAATTAGACTTGTGAAGGTTAAGAACTGTTAATTAGACTTGCGAATTGTGAAGGTTAAGAACTGTTAATTAGACTTGTGAAGGTTCTTATGGTCATGTAAAGGCTTTTAGATTAGTGAGTCCACCTTGGGTGCTGTCAAAAGCACATGAATAATACACATATTACCAATTTTTTATCCTCCGAATTCATGCAAGCATATCACCATCAAATAGTAAATTCCAGACAGGCAAAAGCTGAAACTTAGAAGCATGCACTGTTCTTTTGAGAGTATTACAGCCTCATTATAAGATTAGTATACTTATTATCTTTTGCAATTTTCTTTTAAATCCAAATGATTTGTTGCGATTTTCCTTCCAGTAGCTTGGTATATGTTCAAAGTAGCCATCACCTGCGTTCGAGATCAAATAATCATTATGATCACAACAACAGTGACTTTTTTTTTTTTTTGTAACCAACAATCGAGCCTTTATCACTTGCGTTAGGACGATTAGTTAGCGGCTTTTAAATTTATCCTTTTAAGTTTACTCTTTTTCATTTAGTGGAATAAGAGAAATTATCTATTATTTATTTAGAGATCCATATTTGTTTCCCACGTAGAAAACGGGTATCAAGAAATTGATGCTCGTGTATTTGAACTTTACATGAGCGTATCTGGGAGCTAATCCCAAAAAAAGGATTTGATGCATTCTAATGTTTTAGAGAAAACCTGCATGAGAGCCGCCTCTTCGCGGATTAGACCCTCAAAATAAAATTAGTACGACGTTTCCTCTGCCAACGGGCAACAGAGAATATATAAATACACACACACATACCTTTTCTCCTTTGAAACCGACCTTCGCCCGTGCGCCGTTCTCCTCCATGTATCGTCGGTTACGTACCTGACTTACGTACCTGACTCGGCGCAACCCGTCGGTGATGAGATTTCGCTGAGACGAGGACGGCGTCGAGGATGATGGTTTTGATCCGACTCCAAATAGTGCAGTTCCAGATAAGAAGTATGAATAAGAAGAGATGAAAGAGAGTCGGGATCTGAGGAAGAGTAAGGAAAGAGTAGATGAGAGAAACAGAGGTGGAGGGAGATAAAGAAGAAGTTGAGAAAGAAAATCAAATAATATTATTCATTGATTCCATCTAGGTTACATCTGCCTCTTATATTATACTAGTGAATTACCAGCGCGATGCTGCGGATATAAAATTATTTTTTATAATAAATTATATATTTTTTAATATTTTTATATAGTTTTATAAGTCTAACTATTAATTAAATAAAAAATTATATAAAAATAATTATGCGCAAAGTAAATTTATACAATAATTTATTTTATAAAATTTATATGAAAAGAATTTGAGATAAATCTATCAAAATAATTTAAGAAAACCAATAAAAAAAATTGTAAAAAAAAATATNCATTTCTCTCTTCTATCAATTTGCATGCAAACAATAGATATAAATGGGATCTGTATGACTTGATTTGTCAAAAAAATATGATCACCTCTATACGAAATTAATTAAATTTGTGTGCCCTTTTTATTTTTAATAATTAGAACTAGTTTGATTCTTAAAATTCATCTAGTTTTTTTTTTTCCATCACTTTTACTGATATATTATTATGTGAAAACTGCCACAGCTGAAGCCGTACGTGTCGCAGTGTGCAAGGGACGTCACCGCATCCTCCACCACTGCGGAATCCACCGAACCAGCTAAGTAGAAGTGTGGTTAATTTTGTGGCACCGATGCCTCGTTTCGCTAGAGAGATTAGAGCTCATATATTCGATTTTGAGAATGTATTCTCTGTTATGGCGGAAACGGAATATCTTACACGTCTGGGACATAGCATCTGATGAACTCCGACTCTGTTGTTTTTCTGTAATAAATTATTCAAGTTCAAACAACCGTCAATTAGACTTGTGAAGGTTAACAATTGTTAATTAGACTTGTGAAGGTTCTTATGGTCACGTAAAGGCTTTCAGATTAGTGAGTCCACATTGGGTGCTATCAAAAGCTCATGAATAATACATATTACCAATTTTTTATCCTCTGAATTCATGCAAGTATATCCACCATCAAATAGTAAATTCTAGACAGGCAAAAGCTAAAAGTTAGAAGCATGCACTGTTCATGTTCTTTTGAGAGTATTACAGCCTCATTATAAGATTAGTATACTTATTTATCTTTTGCAATTTTCTTTTAGTAGGTTGCTGGGGAATTCTTAGTACAAAGGCTCTTCAATGTAGAATGCAAATATTTGTTTTGCCGCCTGGGCTTGAGAATTTTCAATCACGACAGAATAATCTTCTTAAATCCAAATGATTTGTTCTGATTTTCCTTCCAGTAGCTTGGTATATGTTCAAAGTAACGATCACCTACGTTGGAGATCAAATATAATCATTATGATCACAGCGTCAGTGATTTTTTTTTTTTTTTTTTAACTAAGAATTAAGTCTTTGCCACTTGCGGCAGGACCATCGGTTAACAACTTTTAAATTTATCCTTTAGCCACCGTTTGGTTCGGGATTAAGAAAAAGTAGCTATTCCAGGGATAGGATTAAGTTCAGGGTTAAAATGGTGTTAAAATTTTTTTGTATTTGGTTGGAGGTTGGAGTTAGTCTAGGATAGTGAAAAAAAGTGTTTGGTTGGAGTAGGTGGGATAAGAAGATAATGATTGATAAAGAAGAAAAAGGTAAGGACTCGGGATGCGTGCGGGGTTAAAGTTGGGAGGGGGAGTGGGGTTAATGATTGATAAAGAAGAAAAATGTGAGGGCTCGGAATGCGTGCGGAGTTAAAGTTGGGAGGGGGAGTGGGGTTAGTAAACCCCACTAACCCGGTTTGGGGTGGGGTTTACTAACCCCACCCCTTAAGAATGGTGTTTGAGTATAAATTGGGGGTTAAGGGGTTATTCCATTCCTTAACCCCCAAGGCCCCAACCAAACGGTGGCTTAAAGTTTACTCTTTTTCGTCCAGTGGAATAATAGAAATTATTAGCTATTATTTATTTAGAGACCCATATTTGTTTCCCACGTAAAAAAGGGTATCAAGAAATTGATGCTCGTGTATTTGAACTTTACATGAGCGCATCTCGGAGCTAATCCCAAAAAACAGGATTTGATGATTTCTATGTTTTACAGAAAACCTGCATGAGAGCCGCCTCTTCGCGGATTAGACCCTCAAAATAAANATATATATATATATATATATTTTTTTTTTTTTATATATATATATATATATATATATATATATATATGTGTGTGTGTGTGTGTGTGTGTGTGTGTATAGAAGGAGAGAGAAGAGGAGGGTTGGGGGGACACGTGTCACTCTAAGGTCCCCCAAATCTCCTTTAATGTAGTTCAATTAAATAAATTAAATAAATAGATAGATTAAATAGATAGATATCTCGTGCAACCCTAAAAATAAAAAAAATGAATTCCTAGGCTAAACTGAAATTAAAATTATAGATCCAGAATGTGGGGCCGTGGGCCTGATACAACAGGGACCCTCCTCGGGTACTCGAGTCCAACTAACTGTCTAACAGGTCGGATGCTCCCGTGCCATCAACCCGATCCACTGAGCTGAGAAGCCTCCTTGTGGCGTCCATCCCGCTCACGCCTCACAGGACTTGTCCGCTTCTACTCCTCCATCGCCAACACCCATCCCCAGCCTAGGGTTTCCGCTCGACCGCCGACTCGTCTCTCCGGCTGGTCACTCTCGGGTGCCCACCTTGCAAGTTAAGCCTTCTAAGCTCCCCTTTTTATTTATCACTCAACCACTCGGCTCCTCCCTAACCTACTCTCTACTGGCAGATGCAACATCGTCCGCCACGGCCACGGTACGGCCGCGGCGGCGGAGGTGGCGGAGGCGGAGGCGGTGGCGCTGCTCCTCCTCGCGGCGGTGGGGGAAGCTTCTTTCCTACCACCATCAATCCTACTCTCCATAACCTCAATCTCCCCTTCGTCCCCAATCTCCAGTACCACGTAAACCCTACCAACCTCCCCCAGCACCACCTCCAAAACCCTAGTTTCCCCATCCACGCCAATTCCTTCATCACCCAAAACCCTGGTCCCACGCCCAGCGCCGCCCAGCAAGCTCTGCTGGAGAGGGCCGAGGCCGCCGCGGCGAAGGCTCACGAGGATCTCCTCTCGGCCGGAGAGACCGTGTCGGCGTGGAAGGTGTCGCAGGCGGTTCTTGCCTCACTGAAGGCCGATTCTTGGAGCTCGCTAGGGTTTCAGCTTCAGGATGTCCGGCGTATTCGCGAGCTTTTTGCGAAGGAGGGAAAGGTATCTACTTGAAGTTTCTTAATATCGCAATCGATCATATTGTGCTTTTGATTCACTTTTTACATATGTTGAAACTTCTCATATTTTGAGCTTTTGGTTTCACCAACAGCAAGAATATGTATTTTAAACAAAACAAATATCTGGTATGCGAAAGAAGGGGAGGGTAATGGGTGGTATTCATGTCGATTTAATTCAATGATGGGTCATTATTCGCAGAAAAGATACTTGGGGTAATCAAAATAAATCTGCCTGTTCTAACATGTTAATGGAAATAAATCTACTTGTTCTAACATGATAGTGGAAATAAAAGAAGCCGGGCAGAGAAATTATTTTGTGCTCAAGATTCTACATTCTTGATATTATTAAAACAAAAGAAAATTGATAAACTTGGCTGCTGTAAAATGTAATGTTTCTTTCGGTTGATTATCCAGCAGTGAATGTTTTAGATTATTCTTTTCCTTAATTAACAAAGAAAAATTTAGTTTGATCACAGAACTAGTTCCTGAATTTTGACCCTGATTTCAATTGTAGTGTCAGAACTGCTCTTGTAACAATATGGGAAACGGACTTTGGTTAGTACAAAACATTACTTCCTTCCATCAGCCCGTCTTCATTGATTTTGCTAGGGTCAAACATCAGGGCCATACGATAGGGTAGAATACGATTGTACATGCATAGCCTTTAAAGTTAGATACATGGGAAAGATTCAGTGGCTACTGGAGATTATGTCTTTTTCCTCCTTTTCATTTACTTCCAGGTGAATACTTTCATACACTGCTTTGTTGCGGCACATCAAATCACATCACTATATGACTTGGAGGCCGAGATATGCAAGAATGAGGGCATTCAGCGGTTTGATGAGCTCAGGTTGGGACCTCTTTCCTGCTACCCACTTGTTGTGCATTACTTTTCAGTTAATTCGGAGTCAGTGGAGGTGTTCAAAATAAGTACTGAGGAAATTATTGGGTTTTTGCACACCTTTATGAGCAAGTCCAAGACGAAGATTAATGTGGAGGAGTTTTTGGATTTTGTTGCTAAAGAGAAGTCTGTTGCAAAAAAGGAGAAGCTTGGTGTGCGGATTCAGAGTTTGGGGTACGTAAGTTATCTACTAAATGCTGTTGTAATCTCCACTATAACCAAAAGGATGCCCAAAAAGGAAAGGCCTTTTCTTCTTCTTCTTCTTCTTCTTCTTGTTCTTCTTTCTTCTTCTTATTTTTGGACCACTTTCATCGAGGAAATTTTTGTCAAAAAAAAAATGTTGTGCTTCTTAATAATAGTTGCTTGCTTTGCCAGGGTGACACCCATTTAAAATTCAGTGTTGAAATTTTGAAAAAAGTTGATTAAAATTCAGTGTGGAAATTTTGATAAAAGTTAGCAAATTATAGCCATGGTAGATGTCAAAAGCATTTTGTAGTTATTACTGGTAGGTTCTTTCTCTCATTATTTTCACCACCATAGTTAGCATACTTAACATATTCATTACATTATTGTTTCTTACATATATCAATTTCTAGTTGGAGTCATCACATTAAGCAGTTCATATTCGTTAATCGAAGTTCCTTTGCACTTTACCGTCCTTGACATTATTTTTGTGGTGGAATTCACTTTTTCACTAGTGGCAAATTTTTTTTTTTTCGCAGGTTGCATATTTCGTATATTCGCCAGGCCAAGAGAACCAAAGCCAATGCTCTCAAGGACTCAGTGAAGCAATATACTTACTACAGTGGAGATACTGATTTGTCAGAAGATAAGCGTTTTCATGTGGAAAAGCAAATTCTTGACAACAGGTTTGATTTTATGACTAAACGTGTCAAATCATTTTCTTCTACATGGGGTGATTTTGGTTCTAAACACATCCGCTTTGATTCTACGGATGATGAGCCTGACTACGACGACAGTAGTGATGATGGGGGTGATAATGCCACTCACTGCCAGCATCCGAGTACCTTTTCTAACAAGGAAAGAGATAAACGTGTAAGTAGCTGTCCTTATCCATCGACGACGGAAGAGATGGTTCGGCTTGGGTTGAAAGCTGAAGCAAATAAAAAAGCAGCTCCTGCGAATCGTAAGTTAATGGGGAGTAGTATTAAAACTTCCTCTGGAAAGAGAAGGAAAAGGAAATCTGAGGAAGAGAGGGACAACTCTGGTCGATTATGCAAAGTCGCCAAAAAGGAACAAGTTGAACTTGATGATCAGGGAAAATTGTATGGTTTTACTATCACAAAGGATAAAATGGAGACATTTGTAGCAACCTGGAAAGAAGCATGCCGTGAACATTCTGTTGCTAAGGTATGCATTACGAGCTTTTAAAAAAAGTGTGTTCTGGATATAACTGAATTTAGAGCTCAACTCAACTCTGTGTCTCTATCTTATTTATAAGAGATGGACAAAATTTCTTTGTTTTGTTAACTTCTCCTTAGGATGGTCTATGGAGCATTTGACAAGTTTTCAGAAATTCATATTATTGTTTGTTATAGTTGGTATTTGCATTTTTACCATGCCTTTGGATCTTAAGGTGGTCCATTTATTAGTTTTGAAGGTCTAACACATCCTCTTTTCCTGTCTCTCTCTCTCTATATATGTATATATATATATATAAAGAGAGAGGGAGAGTAATGCTGCTATACTCTTTTGAGTACGGAGGCCTTCGTATTCATAAGTTTTTTTTTCGATGATATAGTTTTCGAATCGATAACTCACACCTTTAAATATGATTAAGAGCACTTGAATTACCTAGAAACTGAGTTTTATAATTTTCAAAATTATAATAGAGACCATCAGGCGAGTATAAAATGACTGTCAAAATAGAACAACCCCCTAAAAATAGAGAACCAGGTTATTCAATTTAAAATCGGAGTTATTGATCTCATCTAGATAGTGAATAAAGTTTTTTTTTTTAATCAAAGTTTCAACTGATTTTGATTATTTTACACCGTTAAACTAGAAAACCCCCGTACCAGTTCGTTAAAATTGTCAATTTTGAGGCATTTTGATCATAAGATATATGATGTTAAAAAATTGTGAAATTCGATTTCTAGAATGTTATGTGGTCTAAATTATATTTAACAGTATCGATTGTCGATTCGGGTGCTCTAGCATCAAAAATAACTTATGAGTACGAAGTCGATCGTACTCATAAAAGTATAGTAGCCGAACTCTCTCGTTCTCTCTCTCACGCTCTTTCTATATATATATATATATATATGCACAATTTAGGGCTTGGGGATATATATATATAGAGAGAGAGAGAGAGGGGGGGGGGTTACTAGAATGCTATTAATAGTATTAAAATAGTGTTTCCTACCAATTTTTTTACCATTTGATGCCTAGGGTTTAGTGATGGTAAGTAGAATAGTAATAATCCTATGATGAAAAAGTGGATAGTAAACACTATATATATACTATCAAAAGATCAAGAGTATAGATCTTATTTTAAATATTTTAAAGAATTTTGTAACCAAAATTCAATTAATTTGGATTTGTTTGCACCGTTAAACAAGCAAACGTCTCATATCAACCATTAAAATTATAAACTTTTCCACCCTTTGGTCATTAGGCCAATGATGTCGAACAGATTTAAAATTTGGTTTCTAGATACTTCAAGTGGTATAGATCATGTTCAACGGTGCCAATAGTCGATTTGGAGACTTCATAATCGAAAACAAATTAGTGGCAATGGAACTCATTTGCTACCAATAGTATTCTCCATTGCTACTAATTATTTCCGATGATGGAGCCTCGAAGATCGGCACTGTGAACATTGTCTAGATGAATTGAAGTTTCAAGAAATCAAATTTCATATTTTTCTAATGTTGTTCTTTTGTATAAAAATGATTAAATATCTTCCAAAAGGTGATGGTAGGATTCTTCTACTCAAGATCAAGAGTGTAGATCTTGTTTTAAATAGTTAAAATAATTTCTAACAAAAATCCAACTGATTTGGGATTTCTTTACATCGTTAAACGAGCAAACGCCTCGAAAATTACAAATTTTGTGACCATTCAATCATTCGGCCAGAGATGTTGAATAAATATGAAATTTGATTTCTATATCTACCGTGTCCTTAATATATGCTGGCATTGCAGGTCCTTGATCTGATGCTGAAGTTCTATACAGAAACTCCTGGAAAAAGGAAGAAAAAGTCTTTCTCGTCGTACCCTGGCATTGGATTGCTTAATGTTGCTGTGAGTTGTGCTCTTTGCTACTTTAGGTTTTTTGGTTCATGTACTTGGCAAATTTTATCATTAGTTTGTAGTGATTTTATTTTTCCTTGATGACATGAATTTTCTGGTAATTGTTCTGTTCTGTAAGCATTTTCATTCGGCTGGCAAAATAAAATACTTTTAGGGATCTGCGTGGGTGCGTGAGCGCTGGCGCGTGTGCATGTGCACATTAGTGTGTTTGTTTGCTCATGATTTTGACAATATTTACACGTTCTTTTTGTTTCATGCATAAAATCCTGCAGGTTATGGCCATGAAAAGTGGAATGTTGAATAGTCTTTATGATGCCTTCCAAAATTTTGGCGAAACTGGATTAACTAATCCAAGTTCAGCGACCTCTTCTAAGCTGATAGAAATCAGCCCTCCGACTAATGAAAATACTACCTATGATACTTTGGAGAGCACAGGTAAACTTGGTTACTGTAAGTGTTTTGGTTCTTCTTCCCAGTGTTTATTGCCAAAATCTCCTCAGCTTTCTTCTAATGTGAGAGTAAAAGTTTCTTAAGAGAGTTAAGGACCTAAGTTTCTTATTTCTCATTTCTCATGCTGTTGCATTTCTTTGACAAATTTTAGATGAACTATGTTGTTAATTTGAGGAAGATGTTTAATTCGCTTAGTCTTCTGAAGTTTCATGGGCAACTTAGTATATATTTTACAATATCTTGCAGGTGTCACAGTTGATGATATCATCACCAAAGTTTCTGACTATTTTGAGTGTAATAATTTAATCCCAAGAGAAAAAGACTCACATTTGGAGCACAAACTGCTGTCCTTAGAGAAGTTTCATGATTGCGAGATGTGGGTGGCAAATCAATTTTCTATCAAGCAATTTAGTTCTCTTGGTTATGGAAACTTCCTTGTGTTTTTGGAGAAGTATGCTTCTAGACTACCATTCTCGTTATCTATTTCTATAAGTAGGAGACTTGGTAGTCCATCTTCTTTGGAAGTCTCCATGCTTCAGAAACAGCTTTGCGTTTTTCTCTCACAAGCTGAGACCAACTGGTTAGGCGATGGTGTTGTTGCTAACAATGATATATTAAAGCTTTTCCAGAAGCAATTCCCAACATTAAGTTTCCATCTGGTGGGAGATGAATGTGAGAAATGCCTTTGCGATTATATTAGAGTGCAGAAAGAAAGCGAAAAGCCAAATAATGTTCTTTTCTCCGTCACCTTGTTAGGGAAAAAATGGATAGGTAATTCATCAGAATGCTATGATATACCTACGTTAGAAGTTGCAGATTTAAACTGTGAAGTCAATGGCCAATCTTATTCTGGTAGAGAAGTCACCTCACAAGAAGCAATTGACTGCTTGCTTAAGGCACCAATGTTGTCAGATTTAATGTTCTGGTCACATTGGGATGCTGTATATGCTCCCTCACTTGGTTCACTCTTAGAATGGTTGCTGAACAAAGTCCATGTTAGAGAGTTAGCGTGTATAGCAACAAGGGATGGGAAGTTCATTAAGGTTGATTCTTCGGTCACTGTTGATCAGTTTTTAGAAGCTTTTATTCAGCGCTCTTCATTCCAGGTAGCAGTCAAATTATTATCCATCTTATACTTGTACAATGGCACCAAGAATGTGCCACTATCCCTTCTTAAGTGCTATGCCCAGCGAGCAACTGATGTGATAATAAATAGCTCAAATGATCCACCAGATTTAATAAATGCAAATGGGAGCTTGCGCAAGAATTTATCAGAAATCGATAATGCTGTTAGCTCAGTGGCAAGGTTTATACTTGAATGTCTCAGCCACTTACCTTCAGAATTCTTGAGTTTTGCTGCAGAGATACTGCTTGCAGGACTTAAACCTTTTGCGAAAAATGCTTATTTGGCTCTACTAACTGAGAGTAGTGGTACATACCAACGTTCCATGCTTCATGACATTGGATTATCACTAGGAATAACGGAATGGATCAACGATTACTATGAGTTCAGTTCAACAGCAGTTGCCGATTTAATCAGGAAGCAAGACGCTTCTTTGTCTTCTTCATCTGACATGGAGTTAAATAAAACATCAGTTGTTTCTAGTGTCTCAGTTCATTCGTTTCTGACAGGTCAGAACTATGAATCTTCCAGTGAGGTCATAGGAAGAAGGAGAAGGAAAACAGATTCCTCTTTAGCTGATGGGCACAATGAAGCATTTGATGTTGGTGGAAGAATTGTTACTAGAGCAGCTATTGATATACCTAGCATGTTGGAAGATAAGAATCTCGAAGAGGCGAATATGATAATCGAGTCCATTAGACGTGAAGAATTTGGTTTAGACCCAAATCTTACCTATTCTGAGAACTGCTTGCTGAAGAAGCAGCATGCTCGCCTTGGTAGAGCACTTCATTGTCTCTCACAGGAGCTATATTCTCAGGATTCACATCTTCTTCTTGAGCTTGTGAGCTATATCACCTTTCAACAACTTATTACTGCTTATCTCATAACTGAAAATTTTCCCTTTGCATTGTATATTTTCTTTCGCTAGTGTGATATCTATCAATTGTGTGGATACACATTATCCATGTCCTTCTATTGCCTAAGTGATTATATTTTTTTAGGTCCAACCCATCTCCTTGATTTGTGATATAATATTATTACCTTTCTGTCTATTGTTTAGAAAGTCCTGTTTGGCTTGGAAGTAATCTTTATTTTGTTTGAGCTAGAAATATTAGGTCATATCTATATTGTTGCTCATATCCTGTGTATGCTTTTTGAATCAATTGATGTGGTAGGAGTACCTTGCAAAACCTATCATCATTGTTTCCTCGTCGATTTTGCTTTTCATGTGCTTCATCTTAAATTCTGTGGTGTTTTACTTAAATACTAAGTTTTGTGAAAATAAGATTACCGTTGACATTTTGTGACCCTCTTCTATTTTACATCAGGTACAAAATGCTGACGACAATATTTATGCGGAAGATGTGGAGCCAACATTAGTATTCATTCTTCAGGAGGCTGGTATTGTTGTCTTAAATAATGAACAGGGATTCTCTGCTCAAAATATCAGAGCACTTTGTGACATAGGAAACTCAACAAAGAAAGGATCAAATGCGGGATACATCGGTCACAAAGGCATTGGATTCAAATCGGTCTTTCGGGTATGCTTCAGCAAAATTGTCCTGTCTTATTTTATTAAATCCATAAATGACTTGTCACTTAATCCAGCTGACGTTTGCAATTCAGGTAGCCTAATCATCACAAAATGTTTATGTGCAAGATAAATTGCGAAATTTTGCTTGCGTGTACAAGTAATATCCGTCCTTACATTGATGTCAAATATAACAATCTTTTAAATTATACAGTTAGTATGCAATTATATATTTTAGATGGGAAAGCTAGAACTTATAAAAGAATATTGTGATCTAGTTAATTGTGCAATGATCTAGGTTAACACTGTTATTGGTGTATATATGTACAGTTTGTCAGTTGCTTGCGACATACACTCGCTGGACACCATTTTTTTTTTTTCGCTCTCTGGGTATTCACCTTTCTAAGTTAGTGAAATTCTCTGATTGACATTAATCATCTGCAGGTGACCGACGCTCCAGAGATTCATTCTAGGGGCTTTCATATCAAGTTTGATATAACTGAAGGTCAAATTGGTTTTGTTTTGCCAACTACAGTTTCACCTTGTGACATCAGCTTGTTTAGTAGGTTGTTATCTGCTGAGGATTACCAAAGTGATCACCCCTCTTGGAACACCTGTATTTTACTTCCGTTCAGAGCTAAATTTCTTGATGGCACAGGCATACGTTCCATCATATCAATGTTTTCTGATCTCCATCCTTCTTTGTTACTCTTCCTTCATCGCCTTCAATGTATCAAGTTCAAGAATTTGCTTAATGATTCAATTCTGGTTATGAGAAGAATCTCTCTTGGTAATGGCATTGTTAAAGTTTCTCATGGCAATAAGACAATGACTTGGTTGGTAGTAAAGAAGACGCTAGAGTGTAGTATCATCCGCCATGATGTGCAAACTACAGAAATTGACATGGCCTTCACTCTTCAGGAATCTGACAATGGTGAGTATCGGCCTCATCTTACTCAACAGCCGGTTTTTGCTTTTCTTCCTTTGAGAAATTACGGTTTAAAATTTATTATTCAAGGAGATTTTGTTTTACCTTCTTCAAGAGAAGAAGTAGATGGGGACAGTGCGTGGAACCAGTGGTTGTTATCCCAACTCCCTTCTCTCTTTGTTGGTGCAGAAGAATCCTTCTGTGCTCTCCCTTGTTTCCAGAAGAACCCAGGAAAAGCTATCACAGCCTTTATGAGCTTTGTTCCGCTTGTGGGGGAAGTTCATGGATTTTTCTCTCAGCTTCCTCACATGATAATCTCCAAGTTACGTGCAACAAGCTGCTTGGTTTTAGATTCTCCAGATTTAAAATGGGTTCATCCATGCAGTGTTCTCAGAGGTTGGGATCCGCAGGCACGCATGCTGTTATCTGATAGCTTACTTGAGAAACACCTCGGGATTGGCTTTCTAAGTAAGGATGTCATTTTATCTGACTCATTAGCCAAAAACCTTGGTATTCAGGATTATGGACCCAAAATTTTATCTGATATCATGCTATCTATATGTTGCATTGATGGTGGCATTAAGTCAATGGGTCTGGATTGGCTGTCTGCTTGGCTTGTTACGCTTCACTCAACACTTTTAGCCTACTCCTCTGGGAATATATCTTCATATACTAGTTTGGAAAGTGATATTATATCTTGTCTCAGAAAAATTCCGTTCATTCCACTTTCAGATGGCTCATATAGCTCTGTTTCTGATGGCCCTATATGGTTACCTTGTGATGTTTTGTCTATTGGACTTGAAGGTAAACATAGTGTCAAAGATTTCCCTGGATTGTATGCCAAACTTCGAATTATTAGTCCTCTCCTCCTCTCAGCAGTGGCTACAACTGATACATATACAATGGAAGAGATTAGAGTGGACAAACTAATGGAGATTCTGCATAAAGTTGGTGTGCAAAAGTTATCTGCTCATGAAATTATAATGAGTCAGATCTTAGTGGCCTTATCTGAGGATATACGCACTAAAAATGAGGACCAGAGTGTGATGATTGAATATTTATCATTCATTATGCTTCACTTCCAAAGTCCCTGTGCAAGTTGCCATACTGAAAAACCAGACATCATCTCAGAACTTCGCAGAAAACCTACTTTGTTAACAAATCATGGATACAAGTGCCCAAGTGATGAACCAATACACTTTGGTAAAGAATATGGAAATCCCATTAATATAGCAAAGCTAGTTGGTGCTTTGGATATTAAATGGATTGAACTTGATGTTGCCTATTTGAAGCATCCTAGTACTCGGTCATTACCATTTGGTTCAACAAGGTGGAGGGAATTCTTCCAGGAACTGGGTGTCACTGATTTTGTTCAAGTAATCCGTGTTGAAAAAAGGGCTTCTGATGTCATTTGCACTTCTGACTGTGATCTTTCCACATCAGCATCTGTCGTTAATGATTGGGAGTCACCTGAGCTGGTTAACATGCTGTCTCTCTTTTCTTCAAAGAAATATCGGAAAATTTCTATTTATCTTCTTGAGGTCCTTGATAAATTCTGGGATGATTGTTATAGTGCTTATGCTAGAATTTGTATTACTTCAGTAGATAGTGAGGACAAGGGTACCATTGAGTCTTCACTTCTTAAGAGTATATGCAAAATGAGGTGGATAGGGTCTAGTATGGATGAGGAGCTTCACTATGCGAAAGATTTGTATTATGATTGTGAAAGTGTACGCTCTCTTTTAGGAAACATGGCACCATATGCTGTTCCAAAGGTTAGTCCATTGTTACAAAATTCTTGTGATTGTTGACTATTGTGATAATTTATTTTTTTTTGGCACCCTGGAGAACCTGATCCATCATGGTTTAAATGGGTGTTGGAGCAGCATTTGTGTATGCATCGGAAGGCCAAGAGCTTTTTAGGACTAAATGATCATATTAACCTGATCTATGTGTTTCTCCTTTTGCCATGACTACTAAACTTTCTACCTAGACTTCTTAATCTTCTTTCTTAAAGTTTCTAGCGGTTATGATGTGATTTTGGAATGAATCCTTATATCTAGTCCATTTGCCACTTGTAGCTCCTAGATTTTAAACAAAGCTTCTAGGCTATCTTAGATCTCAGTTTGCTGATCTTTATTGTGCAGGTGAGTAGCAAATTGTTTTTGAATGACGTTGGACTGAAAACACAAGTATTACCAGATGATGCTTTGATAATTCTCAATTCTTGGAGTATTTCTAAAGGTCCTTTTCGTGCAAGGTATATATATATATATATATATTTTTTTTTTTTTAAAAAAAAAATTTATCAAAATTTAAGTTCTTCCTGCTGCTGATTTGCTCTGCTGCTTAAGACTTGTATATCCTCCACAATTGCACTTGCTATTTAGCAGAGCCTCCTAAAAATGCTATTAGTAAGAGTTTATGAGATAAGAGTTTTGTGCAATTGTAAAATCTGTATGATTTAGATCGTAGAATTTTGGAATTTAGTGTTGAGGAAAATCAAAGATTGAGAAACTTGTCTAAGTTTAGTTGTTTAACTCTGACTTATGCTAAATGACATTTTTCTTGTCTGAAGTTGCTAGATGCATATTTCGCTCTTTTGGATGTTTTATGCATGCCTCTGGGGAGTATCTCATTAATTTGGATTTTAATTACACTTATTAAATGAAGTGTTCTCTATTTACTTGTTAATGTTTCCATTACAATTTGATTGAATTGAGTTTCATGTCCTTGTTTCAGTATCTTACAGATGTCGAACCTCTACACCTTTATCTCAAACAGCGTTGCCGTTTCAAAGGTGAATATGAATTTGCAGTTCTTATCAAGTGCTTTCATCTTTGTTCCATTTCTTGGTGCTCCATCCAATGAAGTTGTTTCTGGTGCATTCCTGACTCCGAAAGACGTGTACTGGCATGATCCTACTGGTTGTTTTGATATGGCAAAGAAATATAGCACAGTAGAAAAGACTAGTTGCTTTCTGTCTAAGATGTTGGCAGCAGTGTATCCAAGCCTTCATGAATTTTTTGTAAAAGTTTGCGTTGTGCCTGATGTTCCTCCATTTTGTAGCTATGTTGATATATTACAACAGTTATCAAGTGTTGCATTGCCTTCACAAGCAGCTTATTCAGTAAGTTCTTTTTCAGGCCTCTAATTTGTGCTTTGTTTATTATTCTTTTGTCGGGGATAAAGTGCAGGATATTTTAATAAATCGATGGTTTGTGTAGTGCAAACTATGATGTTTTCAGGGATTTTCTAGATTGTAACCATTTTCTTCATATGGTTGGAAAATTTCTTTTTCTGCGAGTTCATCATTTGTATCTGTTATTGTCTGTCTTTACAAAGATTGTGGGATTTAACAATTTTTGTTCCTCTTTCGTTCTGTTGTAGTTTTTTCGCGTGCTAGTTCGATGGGCTGATGACCTAAATTCTGGAATAGCAAAGTCTGAAGATATCTTATATTTGAAAGAGATACTTCAGAAATGGGAAAGCGCAATACTCCCAACTTTGCAGGATAAATGGGTCTCTCTCCACCATTCTTTCGGTCTCATATGCTGGGCTGATGATGAGGAATTGAAGCAGCAATTTAAGAATTCTCATGGTGTGGACTTTTTACAGTTTGGTGAACTTAGTACTGAAGATAAGGAAGTGCTTGCTGGAAAAGTCGCCAAACTAATGGACAGTTTAGGTATCTCAGCTCTTTCGAAGGTATAAATCCCTGATTGGAAGCTAGTTTAATCTTGTTGTACTTGAAAATTTTCCTTGAAAAATCTTGCTGATTGGCTTGAGGTCTGAGAATGCTATAGAATCCTGAATTTGGGGGTAAAAAAAAAAAAAAAAAATAGAGACAGCAGAAATCTGACCTTTTGGAATCAAATAAAACAAGCCTTTCATTGGGTATCTTGTATTTCTGCAGAGACTAAAGGCTGCAGTATAATTAATTTGAACTATGCAATTTGCCAATTATATATTTGTAAATATGACTGCAAATTAGTAAATTTTGTTCCTGTAGTTTCAGTAGAACTACTAAATGTTATTTATCTTCTTTGCCATTTTGTTACCGTTTGGGTTTGAATGTTTGATTCACGGAAATCACTTCTGCAGCAATGAAGTTAAGCTGTTTACATCTTGCTGTCTGTAGAAATGATAAGCAGGAGACAGGACCACCCTATTTATGTTTCTTTCTTCTCTTTTTTCCTCCTGCAGTTAATTTGGAGATTTTTGAGTCAGTTAGCCAATGCAATATTTGTCTTCTTATCTCTTATTACTGCTTTGTCCAGGTCGTATCAAAGGAAGCAATAATTTATGGTATGGAAGACAATAAATCAAAAGTTTGTCTAATAGATTGGGTACTTCCGTATGCTCAGCGCTATATTTTTAAGTCGTATCCAGCTGTATACCTCAACATGAAGCAACTTGGGTTCAACAAACTTAGCCAACTGCAGATTGTCGTCGTTGAGAAGTTATATTACAAACATACTTTGAGAGGGCATGAGAGCTCTTCAAGGAAGCGATTTGAATGCAGCTGTCTTTTGCAGGTTTGTAACTGAAGTATATCTGAACTTACCTGGTTACTACTCTTTCTACAATTAGTAGTTGGTTCGATATTCTTAATATACCACGAATCTTTTTGTCAGGTGCTTAACAGAACTGCTTATGATCTTGATGTGCCATATTAGTTGTTTTATGCTTGCTTCTCTCTGCAGGGAAACACTTTATACGCAACATCGAGTTCAGATTCACACTCCATGTTTTTGGAGCTTTCCCGTTTCTTCCTCGATGGGTCTTCTGAACTTTGTTTTGCAAATTTCCTACACATGGTTACGACCATGGCCGAGTCTGGCGCCACCAGTGAGCAGGTGGAATTTTTTATTGTAAATAGTCAGAATATTCCAAAGCTACCTGATGAAGAACCTATTTGGTCCCTTCAAACTTTGACAAGATCTCATGATAGCAGAAATCCCGGGCCAAATCATGTTCCTCCGGTTCCAAGTGAACAGAACACTGTGACACCTAAAAGAAGACCAGGCATTATTAAAAGTTGGCCACCAGCTGACTGGAAAAGTGCCCCAGGTTTTGATAGTATTTATTCCTTCCCAGGGCCAACACCAAACGGTGAAGGCTCATCAAAAGAGCTCGGCAAACCTCTAGAAACTTCTGCCCATGTTAAAGATTTTCCAGATCCAGTTCAGATTGAGGGCGATTGGATCATAGAGGAAGCATCAGTACCTACATGCACATCAGGTTGTGATGCAGCTAAAGAGGAGCCTTGCTCAGTGGAATCTGTTGATTCTACTGGTAACCTGATCGCTTTAAACTTGGATCTGGGAAGTGTATTGAGTGGCCTGGGGACTACGGGTGGCTTAGGTAAGCACTTTTCTAAGCCAGCAGAATTTCCAGAGAGAGATTTTCTCCATTTGCCAACTCCGGACGAACAGTCTCGCAAAACAGGTAGAATAGGGGAATTTGTAGCTTACAAGTACTTTTCTGAAAAGCTGGGATCAGAGACTGTAAAGTGGGTAAATGGAGAGAGAGAGACCGGTTTACCTTACGATCTGATTATCGGTGACGAGGAAGAGGGCAAAGAGTATATCGAGGTCAAAGCCACAGTATCTGTAAAGAAAGACTGGTTTGCTATATCCATGAGGGAATGGCAGTTCGCAGTGGAGATGGGCGATTCGTTCAGTATTGCTCATGTCGTGTTGTCGGGTCCGAAGAAAGCAAGCATAACGGTGCTGAGGAATCCATTCAAACTTTGCCAGCAATATTCGCTGCGTCTCGCCATTCTGATGTCGAGGCAGCTCAGAGAGTCGCAGGTGGCTGCCTAGATTCATTCCTCTTTTCATGTTGGAGCTTACTTGGTCACTAATATTGGAAAGTGAATGGGCTCCATATATGCCAGTGAAGATTGCAGAGTCTCCACTGTCGCAGTTCATTATTGGATTTGGCCGAATGGACCTCTTTTCTTCATCCAGCTGCTCGCAACGCGGTCAGTGGTTGCAAATTTTGACTTTTAAGAGAATCGATTCAGTCATTCTTGGCGGTAATAGTAATTCGGCTGATAGACAACAGCAGCAGCGTTCTACAAGTCGGTGAAGGCATATATTCCTAACATTAAAGATGGCGTAAACTACAACAGTTTGCTCTCTTATTATAGTAAAAACTAAAAGTGAGTAGCATCTTCTAACTTTTCTTTTTTGTTAGCTTATTCGTGTGATTTTACTAAATTAAGATAGTTATTATCAATGTGTATCTTATATTTAATTTGTAATCTGCTTAAAACTCCTTTTTCTGTATGGGCAGTTCATTGAGAATCGTAAAGGAGGAGGCATGGCTAGCAGATTTTTCACAACGTCATGTGGTTAACCCCTGATATTTTATTGGCTAATATGACCTAAACCAATGTGACATTCATCTCATGATGCTGATCATCACGCTTGGCCCTCGTGTGGATATACAGATATTTTATTCGAGCTTTTTTCAAATTTATGCAAGAAATATGTAGGATGTGATTGAAGCATGATTAAAATTTTAAAGTAAATATACAACTCAGTTTTAAGTTATGTTTTTAAGAGATGAGCTTACACACAAAACAACAAAGTAGCATATGAGCACCACTTTACAAGCCCTATTTACCAAAAACCAAATGCCTTACTTTAAGGCATGTCACACACAGCTCTGTTGTAGGAGATCCTCCTTAATCTTGATGTTTCTCCACTTATCTTTAAGATCGCCAGGCACACGAGTTTTGTGAAAAACACCACAACCATAATACTCCAAAATTGCCCTCCACGGAATAGTCCCACCGTCGTTTGAAACAAATCTTTGTATCCCCTCCTGCAGTAATAAGATATAACTCCCCGTTGTGATTTTTAATGCTATACATCCTTCACTAAAGAGTATGCCCGCTAACTTTTAGCAAAGGCCTTGTTCGGTATCATAACTTTCTATGTGACTAGTTAGCGACTCGCCGCCACACTCTATCACATAAAATTTGTATTTGAAAAAAAAAAAAAAAAATTAAAGAAAAATGGCCGTGGGTGCCAAATATAAACATGGAATTTGTCTCTGAAAAACAAAAAAATAGCAACAAATACCAAACAAGACCTATCTTTGACCCTGCCGGAGGGGGAGAAAACAAAAGACAGAAAGAAAAAGAAGACAGGCAATTCAAAAGACACGGCATTACAAGCAGCAACACAAGAAGCATAATTTTCAAACATAGACAAAACAATCTACAACTCTAGGCACCATTTGGTCAAATACTAATATAGTGAAAAACAGCTAATCCATGACATAAACATTTAGATCTATTAGCTAAAAACGATGAGGTCAAAAGCAGTGCATAATTTTAGAACTAGATCTATTACGAGGAAAACATATTATGATCGACAAGAATGCATACTTTAAGAGCAGCTTCTTCCTCCATAGTCCAAAGTAGTTTGGTACGCCTTCCAGGGGGCATCAGTGGATTTGAACTGCGAAAATTCATAGCCCACACAATCACAAAAAAGGTAAAAGGAAAAGAAGACTTGATACTTACTAGTTACTATCTATTATATGTTATATATCAAATCCAAAGGTGGCAGGAAGTTATACACAGCTAGTGAAGTATGAGTAATAATAGGAAATGCCTAACAGGAAGAAGCATGCATAAGACAACGGAGAAAAAGGTCATAAGATTATTCTTCAATTATTGGAAACGAACAGTTTCAGTATTAGATTGCTCAGAGAGAAAAGGACCTTGAACTTATCAAAAAGAAATTGAAGTAACTGGCTTAACAGTTTCAAAAACAGAGGGTTACTGCTATCACTTTGGAAGAGCACTAGAATATGGTCACAATTTTGCCACTTCAAGTGCCTTAAAAGTTTAAAGGTTGGAAGGAATAGACTTCAAATTTTTTGTTCTGGTACAATTACTTGCCAGGGAGAAAACGAGGTGTAAGAAATTTTTGAGATTTATACCACATAAAAGGATGGCCACTCTCCCCTTCATGCTTATCTACATATAGGCTCCACATATATAATAGCAAAGCAAAAAAAAAAAAAAAATTTCTTTTTTTTCTTTTTTTTCTTTTGAGAGAGAAATTGTAATCTGGGAGATAAAGATTCCCATCAGGGAAGCGAATCCATGTGGGCCAAAATCTGTTTCCCCCCAACTCATTGAAATGCAGGGATAATGAGAATGTATCCATGATACTTTTCAAAATCATACCCATCTAATAATGCAGTAAAAGAAAACATATGTTTATCAACTTATTACAACAAGAGAATAAGCCCAACATTGTCCCCTATGGTCGTCGATCCCCCGAGACATGCAGGCTGTTAAAAACTAGAAAAAAAAATGCTTCCAACAAGCCAATTATTTAATTAGTTCATGGACAGTTAACTACTTTACTAAATTAGGTATGGTCTTTCCTCTGCAGCTACTGATGCTAGAAGAACCATGTTAGAAGCGATCTACATAATGCATAGACAATAATAATCAACAGAGCTAAAACAAATCCAGCCATATAGATACTTACTACCGTTTGGCTTGATATGCATGTTTTCTTCTTTTTCCCGTAGAAGATTTGAATCTCTTTTGGTCGACAATTTTAGTGCTTGCATCTTGTGCTCTTTTACACCTTTCTGTTTTACCACCCCAGCTGATCAAGTTCCCTATGAGATGACCTACCCTCCTCGCAAGGTAAACTGCTATTGTCAACTGCTGTACGGTGCTCTGTGGGTTGAAAATCCTCCCCTTGTTCATTCGCAGAGGCAGCGTGAGACAACTTACGCTGCTCGCAAGGTAAATTGCTATTGTCAACTGCTGCATGGGACTCTGTGGGTTGAAGGTCCTCCACTTGTTCATTCACAGAAGCAGAATGAGATGCATTTTAGCCTCCTCACAAGGAAAAATATTGCCATTGCCAACTGGTGTATGGTGCTCTGTGGGTTGAAGGTCCTTCGCTTGTTCATTCATAGAGGTAGTGTCAGCACCGTCAACAGTAGTTGTAGCCTTATCCACAATCTGTCCATCATTTTCTTTCTCCACTTTGGTAGAATCATCACATCCCCCAACACTCACCTCCTTCTCCACTTCGGTGTTGCAGGGAGAGATCATCTAACCAATAATTGACATTTTCAACAACTCTGCTTGAAGTGACCAAGCCAAAAGGGGTGTGAAGTTTATGGGAAAATTTTCAAATTCCACCCCTATAGTTTCGTAATTTCTCATTGGTACCATATGATTAAAGTGTATTTATTTAATATCCCGTGGGTTTTTTTTTTATTATCCATTTTACTAGTTTTTTTCGTTAAATCAGTGATAAAATTGAAACTAAAAGATACTAAAATAAATATTCGATAAATCTAGGTGGGGTATTTGAAGTTTTTTGTATATGATTTAATAAAATGTTAGCCGAGGAGCTGACGAAAAATTAAGAAAAAATAAAAACAGAGTACTAAATTAATATACTTAAAACCATTGAGTACTAAAATAAAAAATTGCGAAACCACAAGGGTGGTATCTGAAGTTTGCCTTATATTATATTATTTGAAACCTTAAAAATGTGTTTAATATACTCTTTGGTGCACCAAATCTCCTTATTGATTTTTAAAAATTACTTCACATAATATCTCTAACCCTAAAATTTATTTATAGAATTTAAAGTTTAGAAGAGTATTTTGAAAATAGAGGGGTAATTTTAAAAATTTTGAACAGTAGAGAGTTTTTTTTTTTCTCTTTAAGCTTTATCTGTTTCCTTTTATATAATCTATTTAGTTATTTATTTTTTACCACCAATATATTAATTGAGAATTTAAAAAAGACATCCCCTTATTTTAAGAGTTGTGAGGTCCACATTATTCTTTTAAGAATTAATTGCATATTAGATTTCAACATTTTCACTATTTTTTATTTGGTCCTAATTCCTAAATTTTGTATATTTTTTTATTATCATCAGAGTAGAAAAAATAATGTGGGCCCATAACCTTTTCACTATTTTTTCTTGGGCTTTTTTTGCAAATAGCCCCCTAACAAATTTTATTTGCAAAAATAGTCCCGTCCAAAAATTATTTGCAAAAATGGCCCTGCCCCTGCCACGCCAGCGCAATGTCAGTGCCACGCGGACAGGGAGGGTCCAAATGTTTAAGTTGAACACGGTGAACCATTCACCATGTTCAATACAAGATTTTTGTATTGGACACGGTGAATGGTTCGCCGTGTCCAATACAAATACCTCAAAAATGACTAAGTTGGATGTATTTGTATTAGACACGGTGAACCATTCACCGTATCCAATTATTTGTATTGGACACTGTGAATGGTTCACCGTGTCCAATACAAATATTTTGATTTTAGCTATTTTGTATTGGACACGGTGAATCATTCACCGTGTCCAATACAAAAATTTTGTATTGAACACGGTGAATGGTTCACCGTGTTCAANAGCTATTTTGTATTGGACACGGTGAATCATTCACCGTGTCCAATACAAAAATTTTGTATTGAACACGGTGAATGGTTCACCGTGTTCAACTTAACCATTTGGCCCAGCCCCGCCCGCGTGGCGCTGATGTGGCGCTTGCGTGGCGGGACCAGAGCCATTTTTGCAAATAAATTTTTGACGGGACCAATTTAAAAAAAAAATTGTAAGGGGGCTATTTACAAAAAAAGCTCTTTTTTCTTATATATTGTGTAAAATTCTGGTCTATAGACCGGGTCCACGAGACAGTTTCTCATCACGTAGAGTATTGCACAACACGAGTCCGCATAGAAGACTCGAATGAGGAACATCCACAAAATGCTACAATTGGGAATTTTTTTTTTCATTTTAATCCTTTAGAAATTTATACTTGATAAATAATTTTGTAAAAAATTTATTTATTGAAATAACCTTATTTTATCCAACTGAATAAAAATAATTAAAAATCTGTACATTTACCGTCTTTAATGAAATTTAGGAGACGTCTTTTTCTTTTCTATTAGAGACGATAAATAATTCACCGCTGTTATAAAAAGTAGGCCAATTTGCATAAAAAATTCACTTATTTTGGGCTTTTGTAAAACCGGGCCACCCTTTTCGTTTTTGCAGATTCGGTCCACTTTTTCAGCAAACTGACCAAAATACCCTTTTTACTTTTTCTCTCTCCTCTTCGTTTCTCTCGTTCTTTTTTTTTCTCGCCGGCAGAGCGGAGGCGGAAACAGTCCGTCTCGCCTCTCACCCTCATTCTCTAGCCCTCGCCCTCGCCCTTGCCCTCGTCCACGTACCCCCACCTTCCTCGCCTCCAACCCCGCCAAGGCCGCGCCACGACTTTTTTTTTTTTTTTGCTTTTTTCTTTTCTTTTCTTCTCCGACTCTTCTCCACCGTCTCCGACGACGATGCCTCTCTCCTCCTTCTCGTCCTTCCCCGCCCTTCTCATCTCTCCCTTTCCCTCATTCTCTGCCGCCTCCGACGACGATGCATCTTCGCCGGCGCCGACGTCGACACCGTGGAGGTCACTGCGGCGCTACAGGCTCGGAGCGGGGGTCCTTAGCGGTGTCGTCGCCGGCACCGTGGCTGTTGGCAGAGAAGGTGACAAAAAAAAATTATAGAAAAAACAGAAAAAAAAAAAAAGATAAAAAATTATATAAAAAGAAGGATGAACATCAAATTGTATCGTTAACTGCAAAAAAAATTATAAGTTGCACTATTTAAGATGTAAACTGCAGCTTTAAGATGAAAACTACACTCTTTAAACGAAAATTACACTCTTTGAGAAATATTTACACTGTTTCTCTTCTTATTACACTCTTTCAGATGTAAACTGCATCCATTAAGATGAAAGTTACACTCTTTAAACAAAAGTTGCACTGTTTCTCCTCTTGTTGCACCATTTCTCCTCTTGTTACACTATTTTTTATCTTAAACTGCACCCTTTTAAGAGATATTTATACTGTTTCTCCTCTTGTTGCACTGTTTCTTCTCTTGTTGCACCATTTCTGTGTAAATAAGAGGAGAAATAGTGCAACAACAGGAGAAACAATGCAACAAGAAGAGAAACAGTATAAATATCACTTAAAAGGATGCAGTTTAAGATAAAAAATAGTATAATTTTCGTTCAAAGAGTATAATTTTTATCTTAAAGCAGCAGTTTACATCTTAAATAGTGCAACTTATAATTTTTTTTGTAATTAACGATGTAATTTCATCTTCATCCTTCGTTTTATATAATTTTTTATCTTTATTTTTTTTTATGTTTTTTTTATAATTTTTTTGTCACCTTCTCTGCCAAGAGCTACGGCGCCGGTGACGGCGCCGGTGACGACGCCGCTAAGGACCCCCAGCTCCGAGGCTGTAGCGCCGCAGTGACCTCTACAGTGTCAACGTCGGCGCCGGCGAAGATAAATCGTCGTCGGAGGCGGCAGAAAATGAGGGAGAGGGAGAGATGAGAAGGGCGAGGAAGGGCGAGAGGCGTCATCGTCGGAGACGGTGGAGAAGAGTCGGAGAAGAAAAGAAAAGAAAAAAGCAAAAAAAAAAAAGTCGCGGCGCGGCCTTAACGGGGTCGGAGGCGAGGAAGGTGGGGGGTGCATGGACGAGGGCAAGGGCGAGGGAGAGAGCATGACGGTGAGAGGCGAGACGGGCCGTTTCTGCCTCCGCTCCGCCTCCACTCTACCGACGAGAAAAAAAAAAAGAACGAGAGAAACGAAGAAGAGAGAGAAAGAGGAAAGAGAAAAAATAATAAGGGTATTTTGATCAGTTTGCTGAAAAAGCGGACCGAATCTGCAAAAATGAAAAAGGTGACCCGATTTTATAAAAGCCCAAAATAAGTGGATTTTTTATACAAATTGGCCTAAAAAGTAAATAATTACCTTTTTTTTATTTTCAAATATAATCTTAACAATCATATAAAGTTTTCAACAAATCATATAATATTTACAACTTAAAATATCTTAACAATCTATCTATATAATAATTTTAACTATAAATAAAATTTTAATAATCTTCGTACAATCTTAACAACCCTTAAAATTATTCACCGCGACCGTGAACGATTTACCGTATTTCTCAAGTTAGTTGACCAAACAAAATTTTGAAAGGATTATTCGGTAAATTAGAAATTTTAATAGAATTAGCGTGCAAAAAGTCCGGTACGACTGAAAGGATTATTCGGTAAATTAGAAATTTTAATAGAATTACTGTGCAAAAAGTCCGGTACGATTAGTTAATCAAATTTAATTTTATGAGGTTTGGGTTCTCCGGTTAGCTTCCTAAGCTAGAGTTTTCTAGGGTTTGTCGCCCCAGGGTTTCTCGCCCCGCTCTTCGATCCAAAACACCCAAATCGATCGATTTCCTCGCCCACACCGGCGGTGATCTCGCCCCCGAGGTGGAGAAACCGATCCAAAACACCCAAATCGATCGATTTCCTCGTCCACTCCGGCGGGGATCTCGCCCCCGAGGTATGAACTCTGGATCTCTTCCTCTCCTTTGATTAGTCGCTATATAAGAGTAGTGGAGGTTGTTTCACTCTGATTCTTTCCAATGTATGTAGATCCCCTTTGATTAGTCGCTATATAAGAGTAGTCGAGGTTGTTTCACTTTGATTCTTTCCAATGTACGTAGATCCTTGAATGCTGGTAAACGCTGTTCTTGCTTTATAATCTGATTCAGATTAAGTTTTTTTTTTTTTTTTTTTTTTTTTTTGGGGTCCTTTTTTAGCAGATTCGTTGATGAGTTCTGTGGTCCTGATCCTTGGATAAGTAACTAAATTAGAGAATTCGGGGTAAAAAGAAAGGTATTTGGGTGTCAGTTTTGTTAAGAGTTAGTAATTTAGGCATAATAATGAGGATAATCTTTGGTAATTTACTAGTTTGATAATTTTCGATAGCTTTCACCCGATTTTTATATAATCAAAAAGCTATTAATTATGTCATTGCAAATAATTACTAAACGTTTTACCCGGATTGTTCGAACGGTGATAATAGCAAAAGATTTCATTTTGATGGACTATGGGTGCATACAACATGTAGTTGTTTGGAATTACTAGTATTTATTTATTAAATAAAAGCGTGAACTTTTCAAAATTTTATATTTTTCATCTAAATTAAAAAAATTAGAATTAATTATCCAGATTTATATTTTAATAATTTAATACAACGAGCATTAGCCACATCATCGAGAAATAACAAAATACACATGTTGGCTTTCCGACATCGAAATTCAATTTTATATTTATAGAATTTGAATTTTAGCATTTAATTTTTGCAAATTAAATGTGATAATTGTGGCTAACTTTATCTGTAAAAGTGATTTTTGACACTGAAAAGATTCATCTATGTGGCTAGCATGTATTTTTTTATTGTTTCTTTAACTAATTGGTTACTATTAATTACTTTAAATTGATTGAATGTGAATTTAGATAATCAATTATAAAATTTTGATAGTTTGAATGCTAAATATAAAAATCAGTTCAACAAAGTCGATTACACCGGGCAAAGATTTGATGACATAGATTGGTGTTAATAATGTAAGGAAATTGATTCGAACAACATAGAGTTAATTTGAAAACTAAAAATTTAGGATCTAAGTAAAATTAAATCAGTAAAACATTACGAAATAATGGTGTAATTAATCCAAAATTTTTTAATAAGTACTTAGCAAATGTAGTGTGATGGGGCAAATGAGAGTTCCATGCCTTTTCTAGTTAGGTGCTTCATAACAAATATTGCATGTTAGTTGAAATGTAAGTTTCATGGCTTTTCTAGATTAGTTCTACCAAAAGCAAGAAAAAAAAATCATGTCAAATATTTGATCATTTATACAGTTAGTAAGATAGTCAGAGCTGAAAAAAAAAAAAAAAATTTTTCATCTTTTTAAACTTTGTCTTTTCGAAGTTTTTTTTTATGTAAACAAGGTGAGATATTGGAGAAAATAAAAAATACAGCGTTGATCCCCATCTTAAAACTCTTAAAACTAATGCTTTTAAGCTTTTTTTGGTTTGGTTAACTAAAAAAAATATACTTAGTTCTGATTTAAATTCTAAAAGCAGTTAAAATTGAATCAGTTGAATAAACTCTGTGGCTATAGACACGTATAAATGTTAGTTCTTTTAGTACTTAATATTTAAAATAAATATGTTTTGATTCATAATATCTAAATAAGTTCTAAAATTTATCATCTACACGCTGAATAGTTTTAAAAAATTGATAGCTCAAAAAAGAACAAAGATCATTCATAAAAAAAAAGTAAGTGCCTAAAACTTACAAATTTTAATACACAAACATTTTAGAATCCATAACATATATTCAATAAATTAAATTTAAATTTTCATCTTGAATCAATCTCTGTGATAAAACTTTCAACGATTACCGACCCTTTATTTATTCGAACTCGCTGCCGACTTTATAAGCACGCACGGCTTGTCCCAAACCCAAAGTCTGTTAACCAACTAACGGGTTAACTCATCGCCTACTTGTAAACGAGGGTTTTTCAGCACCTTGCAACGAGGGTGTCCTCAACCTCGAACTCCTCTTCGTCTTCTTACCCATTTCGATCTCGTCCTCTCCATAAAGACGCCGACAAGTAAGTGCTTCTTCGCTCATCTCTCTCGCACACGTCGTGGTTTTTGGTACAAATGGTGGATTTGAGCGGAGGCATGTGATTAGGACTAAGTTTATTGCTATTCCTGGAAAAAGTATGATGATTTTGTGATTTTTGTCGGTTTTTTGGGCGAAGAATTTGATGTTTCTGAAAGGGTTTTTAGGAACTCGAGCAAGTTAAATTTATTAGCTTGATTAGAACACATAAATTGCTTTGATAGAATTCGTAAACGATATGTTCGCTTTGATGTGATTTATATTGCGATGTTTAGGCACGAGAAATTAGTTGTCTTTTCTTATTTTAATTTTAGATTAATTATTTGGCTTGAATTTTGTGTTTTTAGTTACCGCACAGCGATGTTGTTCTGTTTGAGTTCTAAAGTACCCATGTTATTGTTCTATTACAACTTATTAAAATTAAGTGTTTTTTCTTTTTTTCCTGAAGTAATAAAATTAATATAATGAAATTAAATTTATGTTGTGTCAAATGCAATCTAATTGGTGGAGTAAATCCAGTTACATCCTCATTTTATTAATTTTAATGTGTTAAATGTGTGAAAGGTGCAGGATTTCTTGAATAAGGAGCAACAATCGGTAGTGCGAAGATGGTGGCGGCTTCCGCCAATAATGATCAGTCCCACAAGTCCCACCGCATTCATAAAGCGGGTGCTTCTGCGAAGAAGAAGAAAGGCAAGAACAAGAAGGAGAGCGGAAGTGCTTCTGCGAGTGAAAAGAAGCAGAATCCAAAGGTTTGGATATTATCCTTTCTCATCTTCTTCCAATTGTTCATTTGTTTGTCTGTTTGTTACATACTCTTTTCCTTGTTGCAAAACTTGTAGATTCCTTCGAAGGTATTCTGGAGCTCTTTGTCGTGTTATGTAATGTTTATAATGACTTGAAATAGGCCATGCTGGAAAGAGATATAAATATCTAATAAATATATTGATTCTGTGGTTATATTTATTATTAAGTTTTAAAAGTATAATTTGGCATAACCTAACAGAAAAGAGGCAAGAAATGGTGCAAGTTATATTGTCATGGAAATCAACAATCTCTTAAATGGTTTTACGCTACACTCATGAGTTGACATTTTTGACTTGCTTCATGTCAATGATCCTTAGTGCCCTGCAAATATCATTCTAGGTCCATTCGAAGCATGGGATGTAAATGAAGTACAGTTCTAAGATTGCAACATGTAAATTCATTTTGCTATATTGCGTCTAAGAATCTCATCTAAATTTGCCCCGATTCTCTTTTGTGATAGGCATTCGCTTTCAATTCCTCAGTAAAGGCCAAAAAGTTGCAAGCCCGTTCAGCTGAGATTGAACAACGCAGGCTGCATGTGCCGATAAATGACCGGTCAACTGGGGAACCAGCTCCTCTCGTTGTTGTAGTCCATGGTCCTCCGCAGGTATTATGTAAAGTAAATGGTATTATAAATAAATACAAGATTCACAATATAATTAAGGTATGAGTTGAAGGCCAAATTGTAATGTTTCTTTATGCCTTTTTTAGGTGGGAAAATCCTTGCTGATAAAATGTCTCATAAAACACTACACGAAACATAATTTATCTGAAGTTCATGGCCCCATCACTGTTGTGTCAGGTATTTTAGAACTGGTAATATAATGTATATATTTCCTTATAAGGTGAGTTATTGTTGGTTAATGGAATTTTGGTATTTTTAGATAGATTCATGTCGCTTTCTTTGTTTATGCTTCTAGGAAAACAACGGAGAGTGCAATTCCTGGAGTGCCCTAATGATATTAATGGTATGATAGATGCCGCAAAGATAGCTGATCTTGCATTGCTGCTAATTGATGGAAGCTACGGGTTTGAAATGGTGAGAATTGCAAGTAAATACACCATTATATTTTGAGTCTACATATTTACCTCCTAGGGGTGTGTTCAATGGAAAATGGATCTCCCACAGAGTATATCAGTCAGCTTATTTATGCAATGTGGTTGGATCATATTTTATGATCTCAACCTTCTTCGGTTTGGTAATTGGGAAATTGTTGGATGCGTACTTCAGATGTTCTTTTAGTCTGGAAAAAAGTAGCAGCGCCATTAGTCCTGACATAGCCAAGTAATCTAGTCCTTGCATAGCTAGGTAGCTAAAAAACGTTAATAATGCATCTTTTCTTTTCCAGGAAACTTTTGAGTTTCTCAACATTATGCAAGTTCATGGCTTCCCGAAGGTTATAGGAGTGCTTACACATCTTGACAAATTCAAGGATGTTAAGAAACTAAGGAAAACAAAAAAGCGGCTCAAGGAACGGTTTGGGGCTGAAATAAAGCAGGGGGCAAAACTTTTCTATTTATCTGGTCTCATTCATGGAAAGTAAGTAACCCTTTGTCTCTAACTTGTCTTGTTTTTTGATGAAATTCTTTTCTTTTCTGCCGTTATGGATAGTGGTGGCAATCTAGTTCGCTGTTCACGAACCAGCTCGAAATGAGCTCGAGATCGAATTACTTGTTTAGTAAACGAGTCGAACACGAGCTGGGGTTAGCTTGCTTGTGTTTCGGCTCAATAACAACTCGAATACATATATTTTATATTTGTATAATTTTATATTTTATATTCATATATGAATATATAATTATATAAATTGAATATAGATTTTGATTATTTTATTTTTTGTCCAACCTAGATATAAAGCCTAGCTTAATTATAAAAAAGCCCATCTATATGTAAAGTTTCAATCATTAGATCAAAATCTAATGGGTAAAGATCTCATAAATTTATTTCCTATACAAAATCTAATGGGTAAGATCTCATAAATTTATTTCCTATACATATCCTTTCTAATTCTTTTAACTTGTTGTTCGTTGTGTTTGGCTCGTTAGTAAACGAGCAGAACATGAGCTGAATTTTTCGGCTTGATACTTTAACGAGCCAGCAAGTAGTCGACTTGTTTATGAAACAAACCGAACATGAGCTGGTCCCATCTCTTGTATTCAATTCGTTTACGAAACGAGCTGAACAAGAGCCAGCCCCAGCTCGCTTGTGTTCGACTCGTTGACAGCCCTAATTATGGACAAATTGGGCTATGTGCTTTCCTTAGTTTTTATTTTATTTTCTTACCAGAGTTGTTCTTATACATTTTTGCTAATTGGCTTTATGCAGATATCCGAAACGTGAAATTCACAATCTTGCAAGGTTCATCTCAGTTATAAAAACCAGTCCTTTGTCATGGCGATTGTCTCATCCTTATTTACTAGTGGATCGCTTTGAAGATGTCACTCCTCCTGACAGAATGCACACTAATAATAAATGTGACAGAAACATTACATTATACGGTTACCTCCGAGGTTGCAATATGAAGAGGGGTACAAAGGTACATTTTCTATGTCTCTTTATCTTCTTTTTCTGCTGTACTTAGATGATTCTTGAGGATTGCGATGCAGTCCTGTAAGAAGTAGGTCTTAAATTTGGGAAGGTAAGTTTTAGATTGGAGTGCTCTTAAGGCCATGGATATAATGTTTCTGATTCAAAGAGAAGGGCATAGGATAGAGAAATTTGGTGAGAAAAGGCATGCTTGAGATAGGGAAAAGGAGGCTTACAACCAAAATTGCTCAACATTTTATTTCAGCAAAACATCCTAATCTCTAGTTTTCCCTAGCCCAATGCAAATACACCCTTTTTAAGTTTGTGTCCTACCATTTTAAGACGACTTCTTAATTCTGATTCATCATATGGATAGCCTTTTTACTGAACTCAATTTTTTTGTGATTTGACTCTATCTTGGACTTTTGTAACTAACTAAAAGAACATGAATGAAGATCTTTACAAAATTTTTAGAAGCATATAGAAGCACATTAAAAGTCAGAAATAACTAGATTCAACTCGGATTTTCTCATATCTCACCTAGTATAATTTGAAGGTCCAGCAGAACTATGCTCTTTCATTTGGTAAATCTCTCTATTTTTTGATCAACGAGTGTGCATTTGTTGCCTCTGTAATTTTATTTCCACCCGAGTGTTCCATTCCTTCTGCAAATGGAAAAGCACCATTGACAATTCTTAGTTATTTTTCATGACTTTGTTCATCTTATCTTGTAGTACAGACCTGAAACTACATCACTTTCAGATACTCGCATTGACTAGTTTATCCATTTTACTATTTTCTATCTCAAGATCCAAATACTTTTGAAATCTGACAATCAGTATGTGTATTCAATGGTCAAGTATCTGTACTGTAGCAGATGTGACTTAGTAATCAATGTAATCTTATTCTCATGGTGAGAAATTACACTAATCGGAGAAAATCTATTTTCTCCATTGCTTTATATGGGTCCGGCTACTATACTATCGATAGTACCAAATGCTTGGTGCTATTGAGTTTGCTGCTGTTAGGTCTATCTCTGTGACCATTTCCACCCGTTAGATCATACTATTCAACCAACCATCCCCTCGATCCTAGGGGACCACTATCTTCCTAACCGGGGACCACTATCATCGTAACCGCACATCCCTTCATCCAAGGGCCGAAAACTCGATAATACCAAGCACTTGGTACTATTGATCAGGATACTAGCAGTTAAATAGAAAGTTGAGTTTATCATATATGTAGAGCATCTATTATTTCTTTCTTATTGAACGAACTTTTGAAAACTTAAAAAGGTTCTTATAAGTTGTTTATTGTCTTCTGCTCTATATAAGAAAGTATAAAACTGTGTCAATTTACTGTAGGTACATATCACTGGTGTTGGGGATTTTAGTTTGGCTGGGGTGACAAGTCTGGCTGACCCCTGCCCTTTGCCATCTGCTGCTAAAAAGAAGGGTCTGAGAGACAAAGAAAGGCTTTTCTATGCACCGATGTCTGGTCTTGGCGATCTACTTTACGACAAAGATGCTGTCTACATTAACATAAATGATCATCTTGTTCAGTTTTCAAAAGTTGATGACGAAAACAGTGCAGCGGCAAAAAAAGGTAAGATATTTTTCTTAGTTCTAGGGTACTAATAATATCCCTATTCAAACAACTCTTTTGAGCACTTTTGAATGCAAATTTACTCTGTAGTTGGTAGTTAATCGTCTTCACTTTTGATAGTTGATCTATACCTGATGCATTTTGAATTGGATTTCATGTATAAACACTACCTGCAGGTATGTGAAATTGCAAGATTACCTCTGCAGAATTTGTATTTACATCCATTCCTTTTAAACCCTTGCTCATTTGCTTGTGTTTCCCTGCTGGGTGTATTCTTAATTTTCATGTAAATACTATTGAGGGGATGAATGCGGATAAATACAGTTTCCAGGCGCAGTGATACAAATACTTACTCTACAGGCGTATATGCGCAATTTGCATATTTGCAGGGTATATATCAAAGAAGCCCTTTAAAATTTGGTTCGCTTTTTGATGATTTGTACACAAACAAAACGTCGAGTTCCTGATTACCTATTTATTTCGGTCAGTTGTTGGAATTTAGCTGCTTTATCCAATCTTATAGTAAACTTAGAATTTTATCTTTCACCATTCTACTTGAGAAAATCTGAAAATTTAGTGAAAAAGATTGTTTTCTAATATAAAACCTACAAACTGCACAGCAAAAATTGAAAGTCTATTCTAGTTGCTGGGTGACCATCTTGTCATTTTTATTAATTCTTAGCTTTCTTATTGCTGAAATTCCTGCAGGAAAAGATCGCGATGTTGGTGTGGAACTTGTAAAAACACTTCAAAATACAAGATACTCAATTGACGAAAAGTTGGAAAAGAGTTTCATTGATCTTTTTAGTCGGAAACCGCTTGCTTCTACAAGCGATAACAGCAATGCCTACGGAACTCTTGATGGCAAAGAAGTTTCGGATAAAAACGAGGCTTTTGAGAAGGAGCTGAATAGAACAAGTGATTCTAGTGATTCCGATAATGATAGTAATGCTGAGGAGCTGAATGGAACAAGTGAATGTAGTGATTCTCATGAAGATGGCAGTGATGCTGGGGAGGAGGACTCGCATGAAGAAGATGTGCAGTTGGAGGAAGGAGCCGATTTTCAGAATGGAAGGAGGAGGAGAAGAGCTCCAACCCCTGACTCTAAAGAACACAACAATACAGAGGTAATAATTCCATAAGACATTCTTTTTCTCCTTCTACATGAGAGCTATAGCTTATTGCAATCAAAGAAAAACTTTGGCAGGTTATGTATTAGTGCTTTGGGTGAGTTTTTCAAATGATAATAGATTAATTTTTATTTGCCTCTATACTTCATTTCAAAATTAGACAGAGCCATTTTTGGTTACATTTATTTCTCATATTTGCTCAAATAACACAAATAATTACTGAAGTAATAATAAATTCCTAAAAAGTTGGAAATAATGACAAGGGGCGGCCGAAGTACAATTTATGATCAACCCTTGCTTATCTAGAACAAACTTGGAACTCCTTTCTGTGGATTGGGTTGGATCATTTCTCAAAATAACTCTGATACTGGGCTTGATGTAACATGGCTTTTTTGAGTTTAAAGCCGACAAGGCAACCGCCCTCCCCCCAGTTAGAAATCTCAAGTAAAGAGAAATACCTTAAATGATAACTTCACATCCTCTCTGATGTAATCAATGAGGAATGCGCTTTCTCATTTATTCTTAATATAGATATTTTAGATGCTTCCTTCAAACCTAACATATGGTACTGTATTTTTTCTTCCTATAGGACTCTGAGGAAGATGACGGCAGCGATCAATTGTCTGTTGGTTCAGAATCTTCAGATTTATCTTCAGGTGTTAAATCTAACTAAAATGTATTTATTTTGTATATTTTCCTTTTTCCTCTACTCTAAGGTCCAACACCCTTAAGTGTAATAGAGAATCACGCTAAATCCTTGTAGATTATATAGGAACTTATATACCCTTTCTTGTTGGCATTGAAGAGGATGATGCAGGCAATGCTTCAAAGTGGAAAGAATCATTGATTGCGAGAACATTGATGCGGCAGAATGGCAACTTGATGCAACTTGTCTATGGGCAATCTTTGTCTAATTCAGCTGCTGCTTCACAGAAAGAACGTGAGAGTAGCGAGAGTGATGAAAGTGAGGATGGAAATTTCTTCATACCGAAAGGACAGAGGGAGAAGGTACTATTTATTGCCCCTTCGCTTATCTCTCTTTTTTTCTCTATATAGAAAATCTTTGTTGATCATTGTGTCTCTAGGTAGATATGCTTCTTTTTAAGTCTTGTTTCATGGAAATTTTCATTGCAGTGAAACCCAACCAACCTTGCTAGAAGTAATCTACTTTTCTTATTTTCGTCATATTGTATGGGATACCAATATTCTTTTTTTTCTGCAGATGGCTGATGAGAAGTTTGATGACAATGATATTAATGCTGAAGACTGTTCAAAATTCAAAACAAAATTGAGGAAGTGGTCAGATGAGAATCTTATTAGTAGTATTCGTGATCGTTTTGTAACTGGTGATTGGTCAAAAGCTGCTCAAAGAGGCAAGTTAGCAAATGATGGAGAAGACGATGAAAATATTTATGGCGATTTCGAAGATTTGGAGACTGGAGAAACATATGGGGGCGGGCCAGCAGAAAATGCTGATGCAAATGCAAATAATGATGAGGACGATGACCTAGAACGGGAAGAGAGGAGGCTTAAAAAACTTGCTCTGAGAGCTAAATTTGATGCTCAATATCCTTTTTTTTTCCGTTCAAAACTTGCCAATTTGCTGTAATTTCTTCATGCCACTATCATGCCCTCTCAAATCATATCTTCTAAGATAATCTAGTAGCGATGTTTATACCTTTTGAGCTATTTATGATCGAACCCTGCAAAATTATCTGTTTAATATATATCTGCAGAAATTGACTTTTAATATATCCCTTTTGAAAATAATATCTTGCATATATGACCTTTCCCTAAACAGATGATTTTTTGGGGGATTTATTTGTGAAAGTCCTTGTGGTGTATGTAAAAAATGAGATGCAATGCTTTTTAACTTTTGCGAGGGTATGTGTACATAGATGATATTTAGGTTGTTTATATGTAAATGTCCCCTTATGCTATTGGTGTTCCTGTGTACTGTGTTAACCATGAGAGTTTGTATAGTTAGTAACCCAAGCTCACCTGTGGAAGAAATTTGATTTTGACTTCATCTTATGATCTTCCGTAGTGTTCTGTTATTTGTTATTTATGGCAGTATACTCATTTGTTGGCCTTGACTAGACCTACATATGATGGATCTTTGATGTCGGACGAGGATGAGGAGAAAGCAACAGACAATAAGCCTAACCGAGATAAGAACCCTGAGGGTGGATATTTCGACAAAGTATATACATTTTGCAAATAATCATTTTCTGTAATTAAATTATGTCTTGCAATTGAAAACTTGGGATTTCTTTATTTTTTTTTATTTTTTTTGGATTTTGCAGCTGAAGGAGGAAATCGAACTCCGTAAGCAAATGAATATAGCGGAATTAAATGATCTTGATGAGGCTACTCGAATTGAGGTGGAAGGCTTTCAAACAGGGACTTATCTTAGACTAGAGGTTCATAATGTTCCTTTTGAGTTGGTTGAACATTTTGATCCATGCCACCCTATACTGGTGGGAGGCATTGGCCTTGGGGAGGAAGCTCTTGGCTACATGCAGGTTAGTTTTCTTTACTCTCTCTCTCTCTCTCTCTCTCTGTTTACGGTGCGAGTATTCACTCACAATTTCCTTCCTAGTTTCTTTTTTGTTTCTCGAGTCTTCCTTATGCTTCATCCATCTTCATTACACTCTCCTAATATAATATTATTCTTTGTAGGCTAATATAAAGCGCCATAGATGGCATAAGAAAGTGTTGAAGGCTAGAGATCCAATCACTCTCTCGATTGGTTGGAGGCGCTTCCAAACGATTCCGATATATGCCATCGAGGATCGGAATGGACGGCGGCGTATGCTTAAATATACTCCTGAGCATATGCATTGCTTTGCAATTTTTTGGGGCCCTCTTGCTCCTCCTAAAAGTGGGGTACTTGCTGTACAGAATATGTCAAACAATCAGGTATATTTCCTTTTTGTTTCGTTAGTTATATTGATTTTTATTGAATTGGTTGCAACAAATAATTGTGTTTGCTTGATGTTTTAGTAAAATATTTCATGCTTTTGTTTCAGTCCTGCTGTATCTCACTTGTTGCTTACTGTGTGAACAAGTCAAAACAACCTATCTTTATAAAGGGATAATTGCCTATATACCCCTCATACGTTTGAAAATATCTGATTTATCCCTACTTTTTTTTTATTTCTAAAATACCCCTCATATGTTCCACCGTTATTGTAAAATACCCCTGAAGTTATTTCCTGTTAAGTTAACTTGGGTTAAATGTGAGTTAAATATCTACCACAGTTAAAAAAAATTAAAATGTCAATTTTGCCTTTAACTTAAGGGCAAATAAGAAATGTTGGTGACAGTAGAGGGGTATGTTAGAAAAGACCAAAAGTCAAAATACTTTTTGTGCCCCTGACTTTAAGGGCAAATAAGAAAGTCAGTGATGGTGGAAGGATATATTTGAAAGGGCAAAATAGTAATTTTATAGAGATAATAGAGTTAATTAATAGATTTTAACCCTAGGGGTATATTAGAAATAGGTTGGAACGTAGAAAGGGCATTTTCAATATTGGCTTTCTAAGAGTGGTAAATCGAAAAGTCGGGAACTTTTCAGGGGTATATAAGCAATTGCCCCCTTTATAAATATAATGTAGCAAAGGGCCATCCCCCAGTGTGTCAGGCTGCTTAAGTTGTATTTGCATCAGTGCTTCCTTGGTCAAAACCAGCTTTAGTTTATCAAATTCCAAAGTCAAAAGCACCTTTCTTCGTATTCTAGTTGATAGATCTCCCAGAGGATGTGCAAAAGCGCCGAGTCCTTAATACATTCTGCTTACAGAATAAGCTTTCAGTTGTACTCCGTACTGTGCAGAGAACATTTGAGAAACTTATGTGAGATAAAAAAAAAAAAAGGGTGCATGATCAGAGTTAAGTGCAAGCCTTTTCTAGGTTATTTTATTAAATTCCTGCAGGAATTTCAACAGACGTTTTGATGCCAAAATTGAATGAGGGGGATTTCTTGCTGTACTTTTCTGAGAGGAATTTCTCGCTCTCAGTTTCTTCATTTTGCCAGTCTTCAATGAGAGCTCATTTGTGGTTTCTATGCTTAGGAACTGAATGACATGCCTATTATTTTGTAGGAACAAAATTGAATTGAAGAAAATTATTGTGTTTTCAGGCATCATTTCGAATCGCTGCCACTGGCTGGACGCAAGAGTTAAACCATGCTGCTCCAATAATGAAAAAGATCAAACTCATCGGCCATCCATGCAAGATCTTCAAAAAGACCGCATTGATTAAAGACATGTTCACATCAGATCTTGAAGTTGCTAAGTTTGAAGGTGCTGCTGTGGTAACCGCTAGTAAAATCCGAGGGCAGGTTAAGAAGGTAATATATCTCAGCCTATTCGTGTCGACTTTGTTTCCTGCCATTGTTGTAAGTTTTACATACTATGCATGAGTAAAAATTATAACTGAGATTAATATGGCAAAAATACTGGACTGTAAGTTTGCCGTTATGTTTTACAAGCTATTCCAATATATCCCGATCGCTGAGCAATCTTTGATGCCCTGAATTTCATCTTTTCTCCTTTTTTTCACGCATTGAACCTGTTTTATTTAAAGCTTATACTCATCCTTGATGAACAGGCAGCTAAGGCAGATTTAGGGAATAAGCTGAAGAAGAGGGGAGAAGTGTTAAAAGAAGGGATCGCGAGGTGCACATTCGAGGATAGAATTCTGATGAGCGATATTGTTTTCTTGCGCGCATGGACTAAAGTCGACATCCCCCAGTTTTATAATCCTGTGACTACATCTCTCCAGCCTCGCGATCGAGCCTGGAAAGGAATGAGAACAGTTTCTGAGCTACGGCAAGAATACAATATCCCGATTCCGCACAACAAAGATTCGGTTTACAAGGTTTTGGAATATATACCTCCCTCACTCGAAGACATTTTGTGCATGTCTCGCCTGGCTTTCTGAATAGCTTTCTATTCTAGAACGTAGAATCTTCTAGAAGCTGCTCATGTGTTGGCAATAAAATTTGGAGCTTCTGCTTTGGTGGAAAGCTAAACGGAGCTTTGGGATCCTAGAAGCGGAAGTTCTCATATGAAGTTTCTGCTTTCTATTTCATAACACGATGATATATTTTAGTATCCTAATTTCGCTCGCTTGCTTTGCAGCCTATTGAGAGGAAGCCCCGAAAGTTCAACCCACAAGTGATCCCACAGAAACTACAGGCTGCCCTCCCATTTGCGTCGAAGCCGAAGGACACGCCTGGCAGGAAGCGGCCGCTTTTAGAAACCCGGCGGGCGGTCGTTGTGGAACCTCACGAACGGAAGATCATTTCCTTCGTTCAGCATCTTCAATTGATCAAAAACGACAAGGTGATCCTTCTCCGTTGTGAAATTACTCGAAACATGTATTTGAGATTCTAATGTTTCCAAAATCATAATCTATAAAACTTTTTACCCTTATTTTGTCGGAGTTTCAGTAATCTTTTTCGCGAGAGCTAACACTGAAACTTCGCAGATGAGGAAGAAAAAACTCAAGGAAGAGAAGAAGAAGAAAGCATACGAAGCCCAGAAGGCAAAGAACGAGCAGTTATCTAAGAAGCGACGGAGAGAAGAGCGGCGGGAGAGATACCGGGCGGAAGATAAACAGAAGAGGCGAACGCGAAGGAAAATCGAGGCTTAAGAGCCATACTTTTTCAAGTAAATCAAGATTAGTGCCTCCGACGCTCAATCGGGAGTGTGTTTATCAGATGATTTTTTTTTTCTTTTCTCGGCATTAGTTGATTATCATCTTTTTACCTATTTTGATCACAATATTTGATATTGGAAAGTTTTGTAATTGTAGTTCCTTTTTATGGTACTAATTTTTACTAAACTGTAAGATTTGCGCATAATCTTATTGAGTTGAACATGCTTGCTTGAAGATGAAACCTGATTTTAGTTTCGCGCGGAAAGGCGAAAAAAATAGCAATAAATATTCTGCTATTTGAAGAAATCTAGTTTTGCTCGAGAGGATTTAGAAAGTGTTATGAATAGACGAACAGTTGTTAATATTATCATAACCAACAATATTTGATAACAAATTAAGAAAGGGCACAATGCTAAACATTTTCAAAATTATCTTTATCCTTATTGGTGGAAAATGTATTATTATCCTTATTATATTTCGAAAAATTTTCGAGTGTTGTATTATTTACCTTCTTAAAAGGCTAATACTAAAGTACCTTTTTAAGGTTCCAAGTTTTTTCAAACATATACTTAAATTTAAATTCTATTAATGAACTCTTAGGAAATGCCATTATCTTTATGAAACTACCATTTGCTCTTTCAAATATACCTTTTTATTATTACCAATTTTTCTTATTTGTTTTTAAATTAGTGGCAAAAAAAAATATTTTGACTTTTTATGCTTTCAAATAAAGTATTTTTTTAACTATGGTAAAATTTAACTCTAGTTATAATCTGATATGACTTAATAAGCATTAAAAGTGGAGGTATTTTTGAATAACGGAGAAATATTAAAGGGTATATTTGAAATAAAAAAAAAAATTAGGGTAAGTTTTGAGGGGTATTCATACGAGAAAATGATTATCTACTATCTAGTCCTAAAATTGTGTAGGGTTCATCATAGCCCTGAGTAAAGTTATGGAGTTTAACTACTATATATAGTTTTATTCTTCTAAAGAAGTATAATTTTTAAAAGTTCAATACAATAATTCATTCTGGTTAACTACACTTTAAACTTCACAACTACATGTTGTGTATTTAAATGAATCATATATCACCATTTCTATGGTGATTTCTTATGAAAACTTCTTATTATCTATTAAGTATCATGAATTATATATATGCTTTTTATATTTTTCATTGTGTTAACACAACGTCTAGTTATATCTATTTTTAAAGTAAATGTTAAATAATACGAAACAACTGTTATACTCTAAAAATTTAAATTGATAGAGACTCGAGATTTTTTGTAAGGCCCATGCCGTGAATTTGAATTAAATAGGAGAAAATTAATAATGCTAAAAGTCCGACGTGATTCGAACTAAGGACTTCCTGCTCTGATACTATGTTAAGTAATACAAAACAATTATTATTCTCTAAAAATTTAAGCCGGTAAAGAACAGTGTTTATATGTTTTTATATTTAACAGTAGAAACATTGTGTACTTTATCCTATGGCAAGTAGGAATCTGCTTTTAAATAAGAAATCTCCTATCTTTTCCCCTCCACAGTTAAGGGATTTCATCACAACCACTCACTTAATTTGCTTATCAAAATTTTAAGTTGAAAGTATGATTTTCATCACAACCCAAGTTAACTTAAGACAAATAAGAAATGTTGGTGATGATAGAAAGGTATATTTGAAAAGACCAAAAATCAAAATACTTTTTGTGCCTCCTAACTTAAGGGCAAATAAGAAAAGTTGTTGATGGTAGAAGGGTATATTTGAAAGGGTAATATAGTAATTTTATAGAGATAACAGTTATAGCTAAAAATTTAACTCTAGGGATATATTGAAAATATGTTGGAATGTGAAAAAGATATTTTGAATATTAACCTTTTAAGAGAAATAAATCAGAAAGTCGAAAACTTTTTAGAGATATATAAGCAATTGGCGCTAAAACTAACGATGCCTTGCGAATATCATGTGATAGGGTGGGCAGATGTTTCATACTTAACATGCCTCAATTTCCTTGAAGGAAAAGAATGAATGCTTCGTGCCTTTCTAATGTGTTAGTTAGCAAAAGCTTATCAACTATAATTTATTTTATCTCTTCTCAGTTATTCTAATTTTAGAAATTATATTTTGCACAAACAATTTGAGACATTGGAGAAAATCAAAAAAATACTTTTGTATACACCAAACTCAATTCTTGTCAAAATAAAATTCAAATTCACTACTAACAAAATGGTGGTGGAAGTTCTTTTCACATAACAATCATTAATGGAGAGCCCTCATCACTGATATGTACTATCAAAGGAGGAAACAGCTTATGGAAGGTCAGTCGTTCAGACCTTACTCTGTATGGTAGCGGAGTGTCCTAATAACTAGAGATCTCTGTAAGTGTGGGATATCTTTTTCAATCGAGGATGAACATATGGTTAATTTTTGGGACGATATCTGGATTGATCAAGCTTCATTGCGCACTTCTTTTCCGAACATCTTTGATAGAGTTACAATTAAAAGAGTTAACGATTGTTGGAGCAGACACGGGTGGAAGTGGCGCACTATCCTGGGTGGGTTCTCTCCTACCTACCCAACAGATAGTATCCAAGTATAGGATATTAAGGAGTTGATTTCTACTGTATCCCTATGTAAAAGTCGAGACGAAGTAAAATGGCGATGGGCCCACTTAGAGTTATTTTCTGTCAAATCACTTCACTTGTTTCTACAAAATGGTGGTATTATTAACAAGAGTTTCGGTCGACTATGGAAGATCCGGGCCCCTCTCAAAGTTAAAAATCTATTTGTGGTTAGTATTGAAAAATAAGTTGCTGACAATGGATAATCTCAAAAAAAGAGGATGGAGCGGCGAAGAGAAGTATGTCTTCTGTTTAGAGGGGGTGGAGACGGTAGACCAACTATTTAACGTTACTACGATTTTAGTGGAGGGGTTTCTTCCAAACAAACGTTTCTCTTCCTCTAAGAAAATTTGGGAGGCAAACTATAACACAAGAGGAGGAGCTCTTCCTCTAAGAAAATTTGGAAGGCAAACTATAACACAAGAGGAGGAGCTCAAGGCTGTAGAGATTTAGTGACTATTGCTGCGGCCTGATGGGCTATCTTGTTAGAGAGGAACAGGAGAATCTTTGTGTACTCTAAACGTCCATTGGGGTACTTACTCGCGATCCATTGGGGTATTTGCGCGCAGAGATATTATTGTAGCTTTAGTACTTTATTTAAAATAAAAATTTTGTAAGTACTCCGCATGAATGAAAAACGAAAACAAGTATCTTATAACACCTAGAAATACATATTTTAAAATCATTTTTTCTAAGTGACACTTAAACTTAATAAGATGGAATGAATTTTGTATTTCTATATTATAATAACTGTAAAACTTAGATAAATATTACTTTAGTAATTATGCATATTAACATAAAACAATACACATAAAACCAAGAAAATTGCTAGTAATATTATGCACTTTTTGACAAAAATAACTCACAAGAGTTACTTGCAAGTAATATAACAGTATACATAAAACCAAAAGACATCAGAAGAATTTTACACCATCCACCTCATTTTCTCACCAGTTTATGAACCATTCTATGCTAACCACATTTGAAACAGTAACAGAGATACAAATATTCGACGAAAAATGAATTTATTTCTCCTCATCAGCAAGCAAAATTTTTCAGCTTGGTTGTTAACATACCATGGCTCCTTAAGTTCAATCTGAAACATTTGAGGGATTTCGCGGAAGTAATACATACACATTGTTCTTTTCGATTTTGCAGTTTTAACCCACAGATTTCTGTTTCTGCAATTCGAGACTAAAATCTCCTTTTTATGACATGAAACACAACCTGGCACATTTTGTAATTCATATCTATGGACTCAGTTCGCGCCAGGTGCTGGAGATATTTTATACGACAGTTTCGAGAACAAACAAAGATGTGGGTTTTAAACTGCAAAATCAGGAAAAGACTGATGGTCTGTTGATGCAAAATGGCCTGCAGTTGGAGCGTGCCTGTCCGATCCTTGGCCCAATGATTCCCCGATCTATCTCTTTCAATCTCTCGACCTCAATCTCGATCTCGATGCATTTGTCACTAATCTCTCTCTGTCACCAAAAAATCAAATACGATACGTTATGGACCAGTAGTAAATTATGTTGCAGTTTCTCAGCCATATCAGAATTCATTCGATGCCGCTTCATCGAAGTTATCCACTATATTCGCCTATATACAGTGTACTTCCCCACCCTCAGTTTGAATTCTAGTGTTAGCTTCCGATGCAGTTTCACACTTCGCTCCGACCCTTAAATTTCTCAGAAACAAGAGACCTAATATATTCATCGTGTCGAAAATATCCCCAGCTTCAGATTCTTTTCCCGCGTACTCGTAGAGATGAATGGCCGCACTGAAGATGAAACTGTCGGGCTTTATAGACTCGTTGATTGTCTCAAAGAAAGAAATGCCTTCGTTTATAAGACCGTAATCCAAATAAGCCCTCATCATGCTTCTACAACAAGCCAAATCAGGAGCTATCTCCATTTGCCGCATTTGGTTGTACATTCTTTGGGCTTCTAGAATAAGCCCTTCCTTTAAAAGGGCGAAAATGAGGTGATTGAAATGGGAACACGAGGGAGTTATCCCCTCGTTTAGCATTTCATGAATTGTTTCCTCCACTTTGAGGTAATTTCCACTTTCGGTGTAGGCTCGGATCAGTGCGAGATAGGTAAAAGAATCGGGACGATGCCCAGTTTCCAGCATCTCTTGGAAAAGGATTTCCACTTTGCGGTGTAGACCAGAAGTGGCGTAGACGTTGATCATGGAATTGTAACTGATCTGCACGGCCATTTAAGAATTATTTGAGATTTTCTCGAACAAAATTTACATGTACTGATACTGAAATCAGTAAATCATAACACAAAAACATTAGTTACTTCATAGAAAATGTATTTCCTTCTAGAAAATGCCATTTTGAATCTATTAATGCAAAAGAAGTAAGTTTTATGGTCTAAAAATGGCGAGAGAAACTACATTTGGATATCCTATTAATGAGCAGGATCATGTCAAAAATTTTATATATATATATATATATAAAAATTAATATTTAATATCAATATCCACATACCTTTCCAGGTATAATTCCATCTTCCTTCATTTTACTGAATAATAGAGATGCCTCCGGGCACCGACCTGCAGTATGAAAACAATAGACATCCCAGCATACATTATTGAGGCATACAATTATACCACTCCATATTTCTATTTACATATATGTCCCAGCAAATTTGGAATTTGCAGGGGGATATGTTTAAGTAGATATAATTATGCGAGGATATGTACATAAAAGCCCAATATGAAGGTCATTGTTTCTGTGGAAAATATTTCAATAAATTCAATGTTAAATTTATCCTAGTATGCAAAAAAAAAAGAAGCTAGAAAGAGGCACAGGAAACACACCAGCTTTCCCATAGTAGGTAAGCATATTTGTGTATGCTTTCTCATCAACAGAAAAGCCCAAGTCCTTCGCAGCATTAAACATCTCAATAGCGTTCTCCAATTTGCCTCCTTGGCCATAAACACTACATTCAATAGTGTGAAAGCAAATTATGCTAGAATATTCAAATTCGAAAGAATTTGAAAATATTAGGAGAGAAAAATGAAAAACAAAAATCAGTTACCTAATCATTGTGTTGTAAGTTTGAAGAGACGGAGGCACACCAGAAGAGATCATGCGATCATATATACTGATGGCGGAGTGCAACTTACCTGCATGGATTTTGAGTTCTATTAGTTAATAATCGTCCCAAAACACCAGCTTCTTTTCTAAAGTAATGGAATCATAAAAAAAGTATATGCCGAACCTGCATCTAGCATAGACTTAATAAAAGTATTATATGCAACAGTATCAAGTGCCACTTCATAGTCCAAACTTCGATTGATAATGCACTCTGCCTCCTGATGTTTCCCTTAAAGAAACAAACAAAGCAACTCATCAGAATATAATGCTTTTGTAGTATTTTACATGTGACGCCCACAAAATTTCCGACAAAAAAGAGGATACACAGAACTCGTCTCAACTATTCTTCACAGGTTAATTATCTTTATTTTAATAAGTACCAAAAGAAGGAAACAGAGACAGTTCTACCAAACCAAGCTAATTTTGTTCTTCCAGAGATCACATCATGAATCATGAAAATCATGAACTGTACCAAATTATTTGTACAATTACTCGCATCAACAACAATTACGATGACAACAGCCAAAACACACTTAACTTGTCGCCCCAAAAATACAGATCCTATTATTTGATCTGGCCCTGTTCCACTCTGCTATGTTTCAGATGAAATTCTAGCTCTATTTCATTCAGGTATATCCATTAGTTGATTTTCTTTTGTCTTTTTTCCCAATCCCCAAATCCCAACTAGTTTTAAGTCTTCTCGACACTACGTGGCTATTCTACTCTCACAAGTTACAAGACTGAAAAAGAACAACATAGAAGATCAAAGTAAACACCCAAGATAAAGCAAATGCATACCATGCTTAGCTAAAGCATTTACAAGTATGCTGATAGTGACTGCATCTTGCGTATTGCCGAGACTAACTGATTCCCTGTAGAGTTGGTTTGCTTCATCAACTTTGCCACATTTGCAAAAAGCATCAACCATGGCATTGCAAAGAGTTGCTCCTATTGCCAAAGAGTTCGACGCTGACTTAAAAACTTCCTGGGCTTGTTCTAACTGCTGGATCTGACCATATCGAGTAATTAAAGAAGCAGCTGCAGAGTCCTCAGGTCTGAAACCTAATTTAATTAATTGGTCGTATAAGAACTGAGCCCGCGCTATATTCCCTGCAGATAAATCACAAAATGGACCAGTCAGAAGAGAAGTGTGTCAAAACCATAAGCTGTGCCAAACCCACTGGTGCATGTTTGGCTTTCTTTTGCACCTGATTCTCTATTCTGAAGAGCAGCAACTGCAATTTTTGCAAATAGAAAGTCTGGAGCTTATGCTGCGGCTGCGAGCTGAAACGAACTCCTGGACCTAGAAGCTGAAGCTCCAATTGAATACTTCTAGTTCAACTACAGCAGGAAGCTGTTTTGGAAGATCCCCACAAAAAAACCTCTATTCAAACAGCACTTCTACAAAAGCTTCAACAATGCCAAAGAGACCACCCTAAGGACTTTTTGGCCAATTAAAGCTCCAGCAGAGTTCTTGTTTAAGTTGAGCTGTTCAAAAAGCATTAACAACTACTTTCACTAAAATCCTTCTAACATCTTCTGCATCAAAGTGGAGCTTATGCTTTAGGGCCCAAAGATTCATTTTAGCTCCCCACCACAGCAAAAGTTCCAGATCTTTATTGTTTTCAAATGCCTGGTTGCTGCTCCTTGGTGGAAAAAGCTGTTTCAAAAGCCAAGCAAAGTAAGCGCTAAATGTACAATGAGCATTCATATTTGAACAAGTTAAGTTGCTTGCCTTCCCTAGCAAATTTGCAGATCAATTGGCATGCTGCAGATAGACCAAAATTTGTCTCCAACATGGATTTCAAGATCTCATTGGAATTATAGCTATCACCAGTTTCCAAATATATGCGGAGCATTACACCAAGTGCATTGGTATCTGGTTGCTGTGTTGTCCTTAACAAATTCTCTGCTTTCCTAAGCTCTCCTGCTTTCCCATATAATGCCATTAGCGATGCCCTAGTTGTTTTATCCATACCAAACCCATTATTCTCCATATCTTCAAGTAATTTTTCAGCATCGTCGATCTTTCCCTCTCTGCAGTATACTTCCATAACAGTCTTATAGAGGTTCTCATCAAATTTAAGCTCATTTTCTCTCATTTGGGAGATCAATCCCTTGGCCTTTTCCAGAAGACCCAATTTTACATACAACACAAGTAAATCATTAAAGCAAACAGCATCAGGAAGGCTAGCTTTAGATAGTGCTTGAAAAGCAGCTTCTGCCGAAGCTACGTCTTCCTTGGCAACATAACATCGAAGTAAAGCACTATATGCAAAATTCGACAGTTCAACGTTTCTAGACCTCATAACTTCCAAAACTTCTAGTGCTTTTTCATAATTCCCAGCACTAATATGAACTTGAGCCATCGCCACATATGTTTTCTCATCGCTAAGAATACCCAATGCTTCAATCTCTTTGAATGTTCTTTCTGCATCCTCATAAAGTCCGAGTTTTCCATATATCCTAACAAGTATTCCATAAATGACTTCATCAGGAACAATTTTATTTCTTTCCATCTCTGCAAAAAGTGAGAGAGCTTTCGAGTAATCTGAATGCTTATAATATAGATTAAGCATGGAGGCACAGGTGTAGTTACTTGGGATAATACCCGAAGGTCTCATCTCTTCATAAAGTCTTAATGCTTCTTCCCTTTTGCCATTTTTGGCGGTTAAGCTGATTAAATGACCGTATGTTGCCTCTTCAGGGATAAATCCAGCTTTCTTCATTTTCCCAAAAATATCCAAAGCCTCCTCCATGAGATCTTCTTTAACATGTGAGCTAATAACAATTGTATAAGTGAAGCGATTCGGCGCTACTTCTACTTCCAACATTTGCTTCCACAACTGGATGACTTTTCCATGCAGCTTCTGCTTTTGCAAAGATGAAATCATGAAGTTAAATACGGCAATAGAAGGTAAGACACCTCTTCTACGAACAGCTGAATAGAATAGCAACATGTCTTTATGCCGGCCCCACCTAGCATAAGCACACAGAAGAGTTCCACAAGCCACTTCGTCAGGTTCACAACCAGCTTCGAGCATCTCCAGAAAGATCTGTTCAGCTAGTTTGATCTTTCCAACTTGGCCATAAGCCCTAAGAACAATAGTGTAGACAATAACACTAGGTTTGTAACACAGCTGCACAAGCAACCAACTGATGAGGGTCAGTGAAGATTGTTTCAGTTTAAAGGTCTCAATAAAATCAAGAGAAAAAATTTAACAGGTAAATGCATAACTTTCAGTTTATATTCAACGAAATTGACTCACGACTTCGCCAGCTACCATGACCTATTAAAGCGATATTTCATTGAAAGACTATATCAGCTTGTTAAAATAGCGACTACGATAGAGAAATCTTTGTCTCTACCCGTCATTATCATACTTCTAGAACATGCATAAAAAGTTAAGAACTCTTTCTGCATCAGTTTTATAACAGATTAGTTCAACACTCACCCTTTCAAATATGTACACAAGCATAGTAGATACTAGATACCGCCTAAAGATGATAAACTAGATCAAAATTTGAAAAGAGTAGGACCAAGAATGGGTTCCAACCCGCTAGTTCCTTTAGGCATGTTTTAAACTAACTACTATCCATAAATTGTAGAACAGCTACTACTTAGTGGAAAATGGCGTAATTCGCAACAAACCAAGAATCAAAACATAATCTAGCAAGCAAATTCAAAGGCATTAATTGGTAGGTAAACAATATGTGGATAATAATTCAGAATTGCACTCTTTATTTCACTGGAAAGGAATAACCCCCTATTATAGTTGTTTTTGTCAAACCAATGTATTCTCGAATAACCCAAAAACTATGTTATGTTATTCCTCGCATTTTATCCTAGTTATCCCCACAACAATCGAAATTATCCTCTACCATCACAGTTGTTCTTATGATCTAAAACGAAAGACACAATGGATTTTGTTCTCAGTTATCACTGTACTCAAAAACCAACTCATGATAAAAGCAAAAATAATCTAACAAGTAGCTTTCACCAATTCAGAACCACCGATAATTCATGTAGAGAACAAACCAAAGGTTCCATTTTTGTTTCTGTTTTCTTAATTCCTCTGCTCACCTGCAACTTCATCCATTCGAAGAAGTCCCGAACCTGGCGCCACCCGCGCTGCTCCTTGAGCACGATGCACATCTCCCTGAAGCTGAGCTTCGCCACGAACGACGCCATCACCTCCCGCATGTTGTAGGAGCCCTCGGGCCGCGACGAGAGGCCCCGCACCGCCCGGATCGCGGCCACCACGTGCCTCCCGTACAGGTGCCCGTCGCGGTCGCCCTCGATGTACCTCACCATCTGCTCCGGCGTGCGGCGGATCCACCGCGGGGTCTCGGCGCCGCTCCCCTGGTTGCGGCGGAGGCGGCTGAGGTACGCCGCCTTGGCGCGGATGATGCGCCGCGCGTCGTCGTCGGAGAGGGGCTTCCGAGGGTTCCGGCGGTAGGGATTGGTTCGGGGCCTCTCGCCGCCGCCGCCGCTGCCGCCATTGCCGGAGCTGAGGGACCAGGGGTCGGAGGAGAGGGCGGAGCGGAGAGGGGCGGGGGAGGGGAGACGACGATGGGGTTGGTTGGGGGAGGGAGAGGGGAAGGGGGAGAGGAACGGGGAGCGGAGGGAATCCATTGTGGTCGCGGAGGAGAAACCCTACCTCTGGGGTTTCTGATCGCTCGCTAGGGGTTTTGTTTGCATTTGGCGGGGACGAAGATGTGTCGGGGAAACGTTGAGGATAACGCTCGTCACGTGCGATGCACGTGATTCGGCACTTCATGTAATTCGTTGCCGTTTTTGGTTTTGCTCCTCGAACGAAGTCGGCAACGTTCTCAAGTAATTAGCGACTTCTTATCAATCTAGAAAAATGGGCAATGGCGTAATTTGCGGTCAATTCATAACGCTTTTAAAAAAAAAAGAAAAAGGGTAAAAATGTGCAAAGCTTACTGGAACTATAGTTCATTTTAATTCAACTATCTAACGTTTCGAAACTCTAATTTTAGTACTCAATCTTTTAATTTATTTGATTTAAAATAATATGATCGCTCGCCTGATATAAAATTTATGCTAATTATAAATTTATAGTTACATAAATTATATAAAGTGTACTAACTAAATCCGAAAAGACAAACAACATGTTTAAATTTTGAAGTTAGAAAGTCACTAATTCAAATCAAATAAATTAAAAAATTAGATAAGTCAGATAGCCAGATCAAACTAGATAATAGTTAAACTAAATTTTATATATTTTTACCAAAAAAAAAAAAAAAAAAACATGAATGTAGTTTAGGAAGGTTTCATCCATTTGCCTGTAAAAGTTATATATTTAAGTAATGTTTTATAGAGATGATGAATTAAATATAATGTTACATATTCACACATCTAAGCAAGCAAATACTCAAAATAGGTTGAGGAGGAAAAGATAACATAAATATTCATATTATAGAAATGATGAATTAAATGTGCTTATCCTTTGCAACTAAAATACATTCTATGCACATTTCACCAACAAAAATGTCCACATAATGATATTTTCAAGAACAACATCTTTGATACTAGATTCACTACAACATTAACTCTTCTTAATATTTCCATATACCAAAAGATGAAGGGAAAAAAAAAAGAAAAAAAAATGCAACACAATGTTCTCTTCGACATCGCAAAAAAAATAGAATAAAATGCACATACACCACTACTTCAATTAAAATCACACAGAAGATACATCAAATAAGCTGAAAGACTTTGTTAATAATATACAATTATTTATGATCCCTGCTATAAGATCAGTCACTCACAAGCCCCTCCTCCACAATAATCGAAAACTCGAGGACGAAACCTAAAAAACTTCCATTCTCCCTCTTGGTAGTGCTTGTTGCTGTTGTTGTTGTTGTTGTTGTTGTTGTTGTTGTAATTATTATTATTACTACTATTATTCTGGCCTGATGAATGGTGAGGAGCTCAACTCAGTGGTACTATAAAATGAGTCCTCCTGGTAGTAATTCTCGTCCTTCTCCTCCTCCCACCGGAGCACCTCTCGGATGTACTTGAACCCCTCGTCGAGCGAGGGGCGGTCGCGGGCCCGGGCTTGCCACACGAACAGTTTCTGATTCGTGAGGGAGAAGTAGAGGTCTTTGAACTTCATCGCGACGTAGAAGTACGCTTGGTGGGCGAGGGCTTGGTTGTTGTGGTGGGTGCGGACGGGGCAGAAGTCGTCGAACCACTCGCACGTGGACAGCGGCACGCGGCTGATCTTCTCCTCGAAGAGGTCGTACTTGTTCAGCACAAGCACGAACGGGGTGTCTCGGAAGCAAGGTTGCCTGGTTTTTATTAGAACCGAAATAATGTTAAAGCATTAGAACATAGAATACAGAGGCCGGGAATGGACAGTTAAACGCCGAAGCTCTGAAACTAAACTAAAATTTTGCTAAAAGTTCGAGTACAGAACTAGAACTAAGCGATCATAACTCGAGCCGCTATATCGAATCAATCATATGAAAAAAAAGAGAGAAGAAAATAAGCTAAGCAATTGAACCATGTTTTAATATCAATTAAAAACGCCGTTCTCTGGTAGCTTACGCTTTTGTTTTATATAACTTAACAAAAAGGAAAGAAAGGAACCTGACTGTGGCCTCGAATAGCTCCCTGCTTTGCATCATCTTATTCTGGAGCGGCTTATTGCTGCCGCAGGCAGGGGCTCCGAGCTGGTCGTAGTCGCTAAGCGCCAAGCAGAATATAACAGCGCGGACGTCCTCAAACATCTCGACCCACTTGCACCCCTCACTGATCCCCTTTGCACTTACTCTGATAAGCTGGTATCTGAACAAAGAGGACAATACAAATATGAGAGAGAGAGAGAGAGAGAGATATTAAGTTGTACAAGTTAATATTCTGTGCATTAATTGAAAGCTTAATATTTAGGGAAAGATTACATTAATATACTCTCAACCATTTCAGTTGTAATCTTTTGAAAATCTACCTTGTCTCACAGTGTATAATGTTATGTAAACAGTGGCAACTTTTAGTCTTGCCGATATGTAAACACTGGCTAATCTACTTGTACTTTGCATTGGCCAAGATCAGCCCTTCGTGTATCCAGTATTACAGTTCTTTAATTTACCATAACAATACTCTCTTACGCCCACGAAGTATAACACTTCCAAATCATATTTCTAATTAAAATTATTGAACTAAAACCATCAAATAATTCATAAATCACTTGACACTTGTATGACAACCAGCCTAATGAAGAGGAGGAGAGAAATTACTTATTGAGCGGCTGGGAATGCGTATCCATATTATCATTGTATGTTTCGGACATTGGGCTGGGGTCATCGAGTGAGAACTCAATGAAGGCCAGTCCATTTCCTTGAGTCACTCCTTCCGCATATAAGATATCTTTCTCAGTTGGCTCATACTCATTGCTTGACACCTCAATCGCCTGCAAGGAAAATATTCTCTGCTCAAAAAAGCTGTTTCTTTTGATCTTTTGAAGAGCTATTCAAGCTGCAGTGCTTCTTTTATAAGCTGATTAACTAGCACAAAATGAATCCTAATATGAAAGTTAGTATATTCTGATTGAAACAACGCCATGCCTGTTTCAAACCCATCTCCGTCCACAGAAAAGTACATGAACATCCTAATATTAAAAAGTCTAAAACTTCCGGAGACTATATAAATTTAAATCTAAGAACATTTGGATATTAAACTCATGAGAAAGATACGTGAAGCCTTAACTTGAATTGGTCAATGAACTTGATCATACGCCACTTTTACTGTATTAGGAAAAAGTGATCGTGATGATGTAAGAGCAAAGTTCATAAAGTATTACCCGACTTAAGAAGTACTCGGCAACATCAGGAAGAAAATGCAACTCATCCTTTCTCTTATAAGTTTCCTGTATGGCTGGATCTTTCCACATCTCATCAACAAATGGAGCATATTCACGCGTTGCAGCAGGGAAAAATGCATCCAAGTCCCCCATTGCTATGATATCTAGAAGCCAGTCGGAGAACTTTTTCATCCTCGCATTGATCGAGTATATGCATGAATTTGATCTATCATCAGCTTCATGCTCATCTGCATCTGAAAGACAACAAAATTAGTTGAAGCACCCAGGCCTAAATATCTTTGGGAAACTTTTTTTTTCCCTTTCATCAATTACCCAAAATAGTTTAAATATGATGATAAAATTGAAAGAGAATAAAAATATATCATGCCAATTTTTTTTTTAAAAAAAATTCAGATAGTTTTTGAAAACAAAAATGCTGATTTATTACTAAGACTTACCCTCTGAGGTATGCTGATCATGCGAGTTTGTATTTCCCAACCTAGACAATGCCTCTTCCTCAAAGCGCTCACGACCCTCAAGCAAAACACCCAGATATTTGAACATATTGCTTTGTATCATCAATTTGATGCTGTCAAGTTCTTCTTGAGTGAACTTACTTCCATACAAAAACTTGGCCTGTTTCAAAACATTAAACATACGTTGGAACATATAACATAAAATGCATAATTACTAGCATCGAGCTGATATAAACAAAGAAAGGGATTCATGATATATCACTTGATCCAAACATAATAACTCCATCATGGGCCGGCACAGCAACAAATTTGCTGCATTGAAACTGTATCTTTTTCCCTTATTTCTTTTCCTTTTTTATAAGTAGGATTTCTTCTAAGAAAACATGTTTTCTAAAACTTCCAGGGTTTATTGTTCTACATTCCAAAACAGTACGACTTATATGACTAGCGGCGAGCAAGTCCAGCTATGCTAGAAGCAAGATGAACTCACCTGCTTAAATATGGTGCTAGTCCCAGATCCCTGAGGGCCAAGTAGTAAAAGCTTTTGGATTCTCTTTTGCTCCAAGTAATCCGGAACAGTTCTAGGAGGATAGAGAGCTTCATCTCTTAGTCCTTGCGTGTTTTGTTGGGGCACAGGTAGCGAGAACAAGGAGCACGCCAAACGTGTAAATGCCTATTCACCAAATGCATAGCGACACTTGTCAGAGAAGCTAAACTCCAATTATATACATCTTAGCAACATAATATATCTACGTATATTTGTTACAAAACTGGAGTTCTTATACACTCTTCAAAACAATCTATTGACCGATATTTGTTACAAAACCTGAGTCCTCATATATGCCTCTCAAAAACCTTAATTGGAACACATATAATTTCGTAATTACAAAAATTGCCCATCTGAGAACTTTCACCAATAAAATATCAACTTCTCCATGAAATTTAGATGACCTCCCAACTTAAACTAAGGGAATTTCTCTAAGAAACTACACTTGGAGGAGTATATATGCAAATTCAGATATTATAGTGGCGTATATGTAAAAGGTGATTTTTCTTGGCGACGTAACACTCGAAGAAATAAAACACTTACCGACTCCCAGATTTTCCCCCTGATATTATTTTGGCCTTCCTCTTCGTAACGGCCATCATCATAAACCCAAAAGTGCGTATCACGCGGGCATTGCACACCTGCAATCTACAAGCAGGAGAAAAGATATTTTTACAGTAAAGAACAATGGAGAAAACTAATAATATGTAATTGCATCAATTAAGCATTCAGTTGGTCGTTGGATACATTACGTACTACTTGTTTTCTCTTTCACCCTATTTCTCTCTATTGGTCTAAGAATTTCACTCGATGTTCTTAATCAAACTAAAAGGAAGTCTCATTTATTCCCCAAACACTACCATAAAGCCACTAAATGCAACCAAACGCTTCAGTAAACCCACAAAATTTAACTCCAAAACCAATTTGCAGCAATATTTAATAAATCATTGTTGAAACCCTAATTGCACAGATTGAAAAGCTTTCAAGAAGGACATGAACTAGTATAGATTAAAGGATAGATAAGTACCCAAGTTACTACTAAATGTACCAAGGTACATACCTTTAGCACCCTCAATTCCAATTTTGTGATTTCCCTGCCATTGATATATACTTGGGTGTTGCCGTTGCTAGCATTAGGGTGAAGCTTCCCGGTAAAATTTAAATTACTACTAATGATCATATCTGGCTTTTCCCCTTCCTGACAAAAAGAAAAAAGAACGAAAAAAATTTATATACATATATTTATCGTCACAGAAGCTATAAAAGCCCACGAAACATGCAAAAAGAACACAATTATCGATTCACTTGCCTTTCCCCATAAACCTGATTCTTTGTCATACCAGTACCTCCCCGGCTTTAATTTCTGTGGAGGTAACGGGCAACTTAGTAAATCACCCATCTCTTCCGGCCTTAATGGATACCCATTCACGACAAGCTGTTCGGGCCGGAGCTGGTTGGCCGGACACTCCTTCTCGACCTTCAGTATCTGCCTCACTTCCAACGGGCTTAACAAGCGCGATAAGATCCTCGAACTCTTCCCTAATTTCGACCGCTTCGACTCATCGATCGGTTGGCCTATACAGCCCACGCACTTCCGCCCCTCCGGCATTGAGCCCATCGCCCTGAGCACGCAGTAACTGCAGTACCTGGCGTCGCACACGAGGCATGACTCCTTACTCTCCCACTTCCTCTTGCCGCATCTGTAGCAAACCCTCCTCCTCTTCTCTGTTCTCGATACCGCAACATAGTGAGGCGGCTCGGACATTTCGTCGAACTCCTTAGCTTCATACTTACTGTCGCCGCCGAAAGTGACCACTGAAGCTCTTTTCGGCTCGTTCGCGGGCCGGTTAGTGTTCGGCCCAGGAGAGCTGCGGGCGGAGCCATGGGACTCTGAACGGGACACACCGTCAGAGAATTCGGGGTTGTGCAGGACCGAATTCACAGACCCGGAGCTTCCCCCCGATGCCGGGGGGCTATCCGACGAGGGTTTAGCACATTTGGCGATCCGGGGCACGGGCAAAGGTATAGGATCGATCACAGGCAGCGCGAAACCATTTGCGGGCCTCTGGGATTCGGAAACAGGTTCAGCAGTAGGGATTGATGAGGGATTCAAATCGACGGGATCGACCCTCGGGAGCTCATGGGAGACCGGGGGGCCGTCGTATTCGAGTGCGATAGAGTAATCGAGATTGGCAGGGGCTTCGGGAATCGGGGTTCCGGGAGGAAGAATCCTCCTTAACATCTCTTGCCAACTATTCCCATCTAGGGTTTCTGCCATTTCTCTCTCTTTCCTTCTCCCTAACCCTAAACAACCAAACCCTAGGAGCAAGTATTTAAGCTACTATTGCCTCACAAACCAAATCAAACAGCTTCAAATCACCAACAACACATCACAGGATTCGACCTTTTCACCTCCAAACCACAAATTCATCAAAACTGAACAAAAAACAGGGTAAAAATCCCACCTTTTTCAAACTAAACCCTTTCTCCGCAAAAATTCAACCCCAAAATAGGCAAAAAGTTGCCAAAATCAATTTCNCCCCCCCCCCACCCACCAAAGTGGATTCCACCTAGCAAACAAAAACCCTAGTAGAAGCAAAATTGCTCACACAAGTTACCTCAACCGCAAAAGCGCGAACACTTCCCACGAATTCATCACCGCAAAATCCCCCAATTTCCCAATCCGGAGGGGGATTTTTGCCAATTTGGTGGTCAAAACCAGAGGTAAAAGGGGCCAAAATCAAAATTTTCCTCGCCCCCCACCAAAGTGGATGCCACCTAGCAATCAAAAAAACCCTAGTAGAAGCAAAATTGCTCACACAAGTTACCTCAACCGCAAAAGCTCGAACACTTCCCACGAAATCAACACCGCAAAATCCCCAAATTTCCCCCAATCCGGAGCGGGATTTTCGCCAATTTGGTGGTCAAAACAAGGAGGGGAAGGGGCGAATTGGGGAATTGGGAGAAGGATTAATTGCAAAAATTAATGATTAATTTATTCATCACGAGAGAGAAAGAGAGAGAGTGAGAATTACACCTCTCTCTCTCTCTCTTTCTCTCAAAAAAAAAAAAAAAAAAAAAGGGTGTTTGGTGTTTGGTGTTTGTGAAGGAACAGGGTACTCTGAATACATGCACAGTTGTGTTTTGGGCCCCTCCATGATGTAGCAGTTAATATCCCATAAACTACACCAATCAATTTGGTCCTTTTTTTTTAATAAAGGGTTAATTTCATACAAGTCCCCACCAATATAGTAAATTATAAATATAGTCCTGTAATGTTCAACTTTTATATATTGTTCCTCCAAAAGTTCTAATATTTTAAATAGGGTTAATTGCATACAGATCCCTACAAATATAGTAAATTGCAAATATATCCCTGTAAAGTTCAACTTTCATAAGTTATTTGTGCAAAATTCCTAATGTTTTTAGATATGTCCCTGCCGCTAGAATCCGTTAGAAAAGTTTAGTTAACCATAGATTAAATACTTTACCCTAATTAATTTTTAACATTTTTACCCTTCTTATATTATATTGTTATATCTTTTGTCAGCACATATTTGTAATGGCAAAATTGAAAATATAAATAATTTTCTAACGGTTCTCTAACGGTAACAAACCAAAGAGATATATCTAAAAATATTAGGACTTTTGTAGAAATAACTTATGAAAGTTAAACTTTACATAAATATATTTGCAATTTACTATGTTTGTGGGGACCTGTATGCAATTAACCCTTTTAAATATGCCCTGATGATTTGTTACTGTTAAAGCACTATTTATTTTATAAGTGAAATGACCTTTTTGCTATCGCAAATATATCACTCCAAAATTCTAACATATAATTAAAGAGGGGTAAAAAGGTTAATTTATCTTATTAACTAACTAGGATTAAGTATTTTATCTATGATTAACTAATTTTTTCTAATGAATTTTAACAGCAGGGACATATTTGAAAATATTAAGACTTTTATAAGGACAACATTTAAACGTTGAACTTTGTAGGAATATATATTTGTAATTCACTAAGTTTGCAGGAATCTGTATGAAATTAATCTTTAAATAAAAAATAAATAAATAATAACTACATAAAATATTTTTTTGGGTAAAATTTAAGGATGTATAATTGGTACCTGTAATTTTCTAGTATCTTTCAAACTGAAAATAAAGTTTAAGTAAAAATTATATTTTTTTACTATTGTTTGTTTGATAAAAAATTAATGGCTTTGGAACCCTAGTTTTCTTACTTTTTCATTTATTTTATGAAATATTTTTAGAGTAGTATATAAAAGGGTGAAAAAAAAATTACAGCAATTATTTTTTCATCCCTTTATCTTTGGTAATTAACTTTATGAATTTAATTGTAAATATTTTTTATTTACATAATTTTTTTTTATCTTATTTTAGAGTAACTAAAATATAATATAATTCTAGCGCAATTAGCTAAGAGTTTGATGATTCAAAGCCTAATTACTTTGTATTTCTGTCTGAGCTTATTTATTTATTAAAAATAAATGAACAAATGACTTGCTATCTATCTTTAAAAAAAAAAAAACAACATATGTACAAATTTAAAAATTAAAGTATTTAGATGGTACATTAACACATTTGTCACAATCATTGATCTCTAAATATATATTTTTTTATGCAATTGGATCTCCAACATCTAGGCCTCAGGTTGAAAATGACTTTCAAATAAAATTAAAGTTTAGAAAAAATTATATTTTTTAGCAGTTTTTTCATTGATAAGAAGTTAGTGATTTTGAAACTGTCATTATTTTGAAAAAAAAAATTTACTTTAGCACATTATGAAGGTGAAAAAAAAACATTACAATAATTAATTTTTTATTATTTTTTATCCATTTTTCTTCCATAATCAGCTTGGCTACTATTCAGGGAAGCGAACATATTCTTAAAAATTTAAATGATAGGGGGAAAGTAAAAAAGCGGGTATTGACAGAAGAATTTTATGTAATTTAGCCAAATTTAAACTCAGACATTCCAAATTATATAAAATAATTATTGTTCTCTAAAAGTGTAGGCTATTATAAAACTGTGTTTTACATATTTTATAATTAACATTGAGGATTATTATTCAAAAACAAGAAAATTGGGAATTAAAGTGAAATTAACACAGTAAACACTGACTAAGTGTGAGGTATGAACTTGAAATTATTGGTTTTGAAACTACTCAAACCCCTCAAAAAGTGGATGGCTTGTCCCAAATTTGATGCTTCTCAGTTCAGCTCAGCAAGGATAGTTGGAAAATATTTTGATTCAGCAAGAAGCATAACTCTTTTCCCTAAATAATAAAAAAAGTACAACTTCTGAGAAATTTCTAATTTTTTTATTTATCTATTAAAAATATCTGCTTAACGTTCGATGTTATTTCAAATATACTCCTATAATTAAATTCTATTAGCGAACTGTTGGGAATAGCCGTTATTTTATGAAATTACTTTTTTGTCATTTTAAATATACTATTCTACTGTTGCCAACTTTTCTTATTTATTCCTAAGTTAGGAACAAAAGAAATATATCTTAATTTTTTGTTTTTTCAAATATACTATTCTACAGTCACCAACTTTTCTTATTTACCCTTAAGTTAGGGACAAGATAAGTATTTTGACTTCTCTGTAACTCTTGTAGAAATTTAATCCGAGATGACTTAGGCTTTGTTTGGAATTGCGGTGAGTGCGGTGAGAAAGTACGATGGGAAAATATCCTATTTGTTTCCGTACGTAATATTGTGTTCCTCATATCGCGACGAGCTGGTTACGGTATATTTTCTACGGTCTCACCGGAGAACGCAGAAGTATATCTCTAAATGCCTTTATCCCAACTCTATTTTATCTAATAGCGTCAGATAGGCCTCAATACCAAATTAAGTCTTAACAAATGCTAACAGCAGGGATATTTTGAATAACGGAAAAATATACGAAAAGTATATTTAAAATAAAAAAAAGTAGAAGCATATAAGATATTTTAGAAAATTATAAAAAAATAGAGATATATATAAGATACTTTAAAAGTTTTGAGAAGTATATTAAATATTATCAAAAAAAATAAAAAAAGCTTTTTTGGTTTCTGATTTTGACAAACACTATCTAAAAGTCCAACTTTATTAGTTTATGGTTGGCTATAACTCAATTCTAAGGTTCACAAATTGCAAGTCAATGTTCAAAAAAAGTAACCAAACTTTTTTCAGAGTGGTTGTGGACCAGAAAACCAATCATTTAAGCACTGGGAGAGGAGGTGCTGAAAGTCTGATTTTCCTGAGGTTTCAGTTGACCACTGAAAGCCCACCTACCTTCTTTCTTCACCAACTTGGCTGATTTACCAACACAGGAAAAAAAAAAAAAAAAAAAAAAGAGTGTAATGATGACATGACATCAAACTATTATAAAAATAGATATTACAGTCCGTGCAGCGCCCACTTTTCTTCACGAAAATTGCAGGTTTTACTATCTGTTTACTGGTCCGGAGGTACATGCCTGCGACGAAGTGCAAAAGAAAGAAACGAGAGATAGAGATTCTGTGAAAAAAATTAAGTATTTCTATGACTTCGAGAGTAGCTAGAGAGCATAAATCTGTCCCGATGAGGATAGAGGTTATAAGTATTTATAAACTCACAAAATATAATTGAATTGACTCACTAAGAATTGTCTATGTTAATATAAAAAGAGAAGAGAACCCTCGTGACACTTGAGTTTCCTCGTGGCTGCTTCTTATGTTTTAATTTTTGGTAAACTTTAAATATCACTCTGTGATTTCGTATTTTCTCACTTTAGTACTCAGTGGTTTAAAATGTATCAAGGTAGTATCCTGTGGTTTTATTTTTATCTTTCGTCAGCTTTTTCGTTAATATTTCGTTAAATTATATACAAAAAACTTCAGATACCCCACCTAGGTTTATCGAATATTCACTTTAGTGCCCTTTAGTTTAACTTTGTCACTGATTTAACGAAAAAAATTAGTGGAATTGATAATAAAAAGATAAAAATAAAATCATAGAATAATAAATTGATATACTTTAAATCACAGAGTACTAAAGTGAAAAAGTGTGAAACCACAGGAGTGATATTTGGAGTTTTTTCTTTAATTTTTAAAGGTTTATGTGATGTTTCGTCTTCATATGAAGCTTCTAGAATAAATAGACTGAAAATATGCCTCTTCAGTTGCCCCCTTTCATATTGATTGAGAGAATGTTTTCTAAGTTTTTGACATAAAGTGAAATAGCATGAAAAGCAAGAAGCAAAATCTACATTAAAGATAGACCCTTGAAAGCTTCTGTCTACTTGCTTTCCACTATTTTTTTTTGGGCAATTATTTATATACCCATAAAAAGTTTTCGATTTTTCGATTTATAAGAGAAGATTAATATTGAAAATACTCTTTGTACGTTCCAACATATTTCTAATATGCCTCTAGAGTTAAAATCTGTTAATTAACTCTATTATTTCTGTAAAATTACTATTTTGCCCTTTCAAATATACCCTTCCACCATCATTGACTTTTCTATTTGCCATTCAAGTAAGGGGCACAAAAAGTATTTTAACTTTTGATCTTTTCCAATATACCTCTTTACCGTCACCAATATTTCTTATTTGCCTTTAAGTTAAGGACAAAATTGGCATTTTAATTTATTTTAACTGTTGTAGATACTTAGGGCGTGTTTGGTTCGAAGTTGGACTTGAAATCGGAATCGGAATCGGAATCAAAATAAGCTGGAATCGGAATCGGAATGACTCATTACCTAATTCTTTTTGGTTCATCACCTGAATTGGAATCGGAATAAATCATTCTCATTATTGGTGTTTGGTTCAGTTCGATATAAAAAACGTAATCAAATTAATATATTAACATTATCTTTATAATATATTAATTTAAATTCAAGTTAAAAATTAAATATTAAAAATTTATATCAAAATTTTGAAATAATGCCAAAATTTTAAATCTATTTTTTTTAAAAAAAAATAAACTTTGAAGTTGAGTGGATAATTCAAATTATGAAACTAAATTTTGATTTATTCAAATTCAAACTAAAATTACAATTTAAATTTTAATTTAATCCATAAATTTAATTTAAGTTTGAAATAAAATTTGAATAAAACTTTATATAAATTAAAATTTAATTTAAATTCAAATTCATAAGTTAGATTCAAAATACTTGATTAAATTTTAATTTTTAATTTAAGTTCAAATTAAAATTTAAAATTATATATTTAATTTTTAAATTTTAACTCATATTTTAATTTAAAAAGTTGAAAAAATAAATTTAATCAGAATAAATATCTATTCCGTCCGGAATCAACTTTCAATCCGGCCTCCTAGGCCGGATTGAAAAATGAGGTGATTGGGGGATTCCCATTCCACTCGGGAATCGGAATCGGAATGGGACTCCCGCGTACCAAACACTTACAAACGGATTCACCTATTCCGATTCCGATTCTAGGGTGAAAAAGAAGCGAACCAAACACGCTCTTAATTCACGTTTAACCCAATTTAACTTAAGAGGAGATAACTGCGGGGATATTTTGCAATAATGGTGGAACATATGAGGGTATTTTAGAAAGAAGAAAAAAAAGGAATAAATCGGATATTTTCAAACGTACGAGGGGTATATAGGCAATTATCCCTTTTTTTTTTCTTGTCAAAGTAAATTAAATATATGCTCTACTGCTTTCGATTGATACTTTTTAACAGAGTTGATAGTTTATATCTAAAATTATAAATTTATTATTTGAAATGTAAAGTTCAAGAAAATAAAAATTGTTTACCGCCTGTCTTTGAAAAAGGAAATTATACAATGTAGAATTTTTTTTTAAACAATAATATATTATAAAATAATATAACTAAGTAAAATTAAAAAGGTAAAAATGTATGAAATTTATCTCAACTATGGACCATTTGGATTTGGCCACGCAATCTTTCAAAATTTTGAATTTGCTATATAATCTTTCAATTTGTTCAATTCGAATTAGTCAATAGCACTTTAACTTAAGAATTTGAATACATTGTTTATCTTTACAGATTTTAATTAATGCATTCTTATGTAATTCTCACAACTATAAGTTCATTAAAGCAAGCAATTAGCTTAATTTTTGGAGTTAAAGCATTGTTGACTGACTTAAATCGAACAAATAAAAAATTAGGTACTATAATTAAAATATTGAAAGATTAGATAGTTAATCTAACTGTTCTATAGTTCAGATAAGTTCTATAAATTTTTACCAATATAAAAGAAAGGGAAAGGACTTGACATTTGCTCTTTGATATCCAACATCAAGTAAAACAAATATGCTTTCTTTGTCACATAGTTTTCTCTCTTTGACCAAAAAAAAGTGGGTTGAGTACACAGCAAAATGCAATTTGAATTCTACTATCCATGGAAACCTGTTACTACTGTGTTTAACATCACAAGTACTTGATCAAATATTGAAAAGGATTTGATCAAAACTATATGATTGTTGCTAAAAAATAATCCATGTTCTATGAGCTAGTTTAGATTAATAGCACTAAACTTTTTGTGCTGTTCAGTTGGATGATTGAGTATCGGATTTGACAATCGATACTATAAAATATAATTAATATAATTTAGGATATTTAAACTTTATAATATTTGGCACGTGTGACGCCAGGGTTCCCAAGGAAAGTCACCGTTTTTAAAATTATTCTGCCTTGTTCAATCTTTTTAAACTTTTCGGCCTAACCACCATCCAAAATGCTATAACCGGATTATGAAATTTAGCCCAGCTATATCATATGTATAGGACTATTCAAAATCATGGGAGCGTCGTATTTTTTTTCCTTTTTAAGTTTGAACATCTTCGCCAGACTTAAGCACACTGACAATCATTAGGCCATGTGAGTCTCGTCTCGCTAAACTTAGTCAATTTTGTGAGAAGGCACTTTCCACCCACAATGGTTGTCTTCTTTAAATTTTGATATTCTCGTCAGACTCGAGTAGACTGAAAAACATCAGACAATGTGATCGAGCCGTGTTCCACACACATCGGTCGTTCTCTTTAGGCTCTGATATTCTCATCAGGCTCGAACACACTGATAAACATTAGGCAATATAAGCTTCCTCTCACTAGTCTTAGCCGATCTGGTGGGAAGCCGCATTCTACCCGTAACATTCATCAGCCGGGGAGCTACGCTCTTGCCCACTGTATGATCCTAGCTCAACCGAGGGCTCCAATACGAACTATGATGCCTCGCTTCTTACGGCGATTACCTATCCAAAAATTACTCTAATTCTAAGCTCATTCAACATTTTTAACCTTTTGGACCTAGCAACCACTAAAAATAATATAGCCAGTTTAAAATATTTAGCCATATATGCTAATACCTTATATATAATATTATTCCAAATCCTAAGAGTGTCACAATAAGGTCCCAAATTCAAAATCCTAATTGCTTCACATTTTCAGTTAAATTTATTTCTAAAACTAACAAACGAAGCGGTAGTATAATACCATCCTCTAAAAAAAAATTCATTATTTTTTGACATTACTTATTTACTAAAAGCGCCCTCAAAAGTGAATTTCCTAATTATATGTATTTTTTCAAATCTACTATCGTCTAGCTTATTTCCGGCTCTGATATCGATTGTTGGAAGTGTGATTTTTTTTTTATATCAATTGTTGAAAGTTGAAACAAGTACTTATGCTAATACTGATCATATGTAAAGATTCAAAGGGCTTTTTTTGCATTTAGCCCCTGGCAAATTTTTATTTTAAAAATAGCCCTATCAAAATTTAATTTGCAAAAATGGCCCTAGACCTGCCACGCAGGCGCCACATCAGCGCCACGCGGGTGGGGCTGGGGGCGGTAGTTAAGTTAAACATGGTGAACCATTCACCGTGTTTAGACACGGTGAATGATTCACCGTGTTTAGTACGTATTTTTTATATATTGAAAAGAGGAATAGGGAATTTGTATTCCTTTTCTTCTCTTTTTCAAAAATCCGAACCCGAACCCGAAAATCAAATTAAAATGCAAACCCGGATCCCAATCCGACGGATTTTAAAAATTCATACCGATATCCATATCCGACCAAAAACTCGAAACCCAAACCTCAACCCTGCGGGTTTTAAAAATCTATACCATTAGATGAAAATCTAAGAAATAAAAATTATTAAATATTTTATATATTGTATAAATAAATAAAAATAAATTATGTATATATATATATATATAAAATTTATTCGGGTTTGAATTCGGATAATATTTCGGATATCCATACCTATTGACATCCTTACTCCCTATTCCTCTTTTCAATATACAAAAAATACGTACTAAACACAGTGAACCATTCACTTCAACTTACCACACGAGCCCCGATCCCGCCCGCGTGGCGCTGACGTGGCGCCTGTGTAGCAGGCCCAGGGTCATTTTTGCAAATTAAATTTTGACAGAGCTAATTTTAAAATAAAAATTTGCTAGGAGGCTAAATGCAAAAAAAGCCCAGATTCAAATAAAGTTTCAAACATAGACCTTTTTTGATATATTGACGTTCTATTAAGATCTGGTCAAGTTTTTCGTATTTCGGCTTCCTTGCTCTGATACCACTTGTTGAAAGAAGAGGAATATTATAGCGAATTAAACTAAAACTTTATTAAATATTCTTTAACTAAATTTCAATGATGGATTATTTTTCACACATTTACAACAGTCTACATATAAGCGTAAACCAAAAATTTTAATAGCAATAATTGAATAAGATTTAAACTTATCTTTTATGTCTAACTAATAAAAATATTAAGAAACAAATCTGACGGAAATAAATCTAAACTTATCAAAAATATTAGATTACTTATCAACAGGGTGTAATTTTAGAATAGTATATAGGTGAGGGGGTTATCCCATTTTTACCCATGAAGGAGCCTCACCTAACCTTTATTTATTAGTCGTCGATTTGGGCTTCGGCTACTGCTTCTGCTTCGGAGAAAAGGACCCCCACCAAACACCCGAAACTCAGGAGTCGCGACCGAGATCGAGGGAGAGATCCAAGGTTTTTTTTTTTTTTCTTTTTCTTTTTTACTCCAATTTATGTAATTTCCCCCCTATTCTTAATCAAATTGGCTTTGTGGGTTTTTTTTATTTTTAATGTTTTTGTTAGATTTGATGTTGGGATCATGAAATTCGTTGATTTTTTGCTTTGTGGGTTTTTGTCCATGGATCTTGTTGTTGCCCTATTGCTTGTGTAGATGCAATTTTTAGTGTCCCATTAAGAAAAGTTCCGATTTTTACTTCTTTTTTTTTGGGTATTAATGAAGTTATTTTTCTAGTGGAATCCTTGTCACTTGAAATTTGCCTGTGTAGATGCAATATTTAGTGTCCCCATTAGGCAAAGTTCCAATTTTTTTTCCGTTTTTTGGGGGGATTAATGAAGTTATTTTTCTATTAGAATCGTTGTTATTTAAAATTTATGTTAGTTTCTGTTAGATCTTTCATCTTTTGTTATGTCGCAATGGAAATTTATCTCCATGTTACAAAAAAAAAAAAAAAAACGCGATTTTACGTAGAACCAAACAGAGCGGAACCAAACGGAACATAGACGTAATATTTTAAACGACATATATATTAGTGTTCCCATTTGAAAAGTGCCAACATTTTTTTTTTCTATTTTTGGGGTATTAATGAAGCTATTTTCCACTAGAATCCTTGTTACTTAAAATTTGATGTTAGTTTCTGTTAGATTTTTCATCTTTTGTTATGTCACAATGGAAAATAATCTTGAAGATACAAAAAAAATTTTAGAAAAAACTCTTTCTCTTAGGATTAGGATATTGTTTAGATGTTGTAGGTTAATCTGTTGGTGGTATTATCTTTTCATTGGTTTATGGTTTAGAGATTTCCTCTGAAGAAAAATGTGTGAAACATTTTGCATAAAAAAGGGGAAATCGATTTAGATTTATCACAATTTATGTACTATTTTTCCCACTATATTTTAGGCTCTGTTTGGATGCACGAACTTCTTATTCGGGATATGATTTACTGAATTAAAACATGTTAGAATGGATATCATGTTCAACCTCGTAAGTCACTTTTTCAGAATATGGTAAAGAGCCTGGTAGGTGAAATATGCAATCCTACCAAATCATGGATGCCGAGACCTTTTAAGGAGCATAAATCAAGCTCCTCGCTTCTAATCACACTAGAAAATCTTCGTACTGAATAAATTATCATTGTATATCTTATTCTGACCTCCAAACACGGCCTTAGTGTTGAATTGTTCAATTTTACGTTCATCTGTTTTTGCTGTTCGTCTAGTGTTGACTTAGATCTGTTTCTGTTGCATTATGCTAGTCGTGATCTGGTCTGTGTGAAACAAAGTTATTGGAAAATGTTGACTCTGAATTTCGTCGATATGCCTCTATTTTCTTTCCACTTTTATTGGAAAACCACTATTATCATCTATTTTGGAGCTCTGAGTTCGTCTTTAAGTTTAGTGTTTTACTTCTGTACGAGATAAAGTTGTTGGAAAAATGTCTTAGCCTATATAATTTCGTGTTTCATTTTATCTATCAAAAGTTCGGCTAATTTTTGCTCCTATTTTCGCTATAGCAAGGCCTACATTTCTTCGTAATCTTAATGTTAATCGAAGAGTTCTTTCCATATCTTTCATGTGTTTTCTGTCGCTAAATATCGAATGCGAATATATTGTGTAGCTTCGATCTATTTCATGTTTTCCATATTTGATTTTTAGAAGTCTTTTTTTTTCCGGAAACCTTTTCTTCTGAAATTGTTTGCTCTATAACACCCCTTTTATGTACAAAACTTCTTTTACCAGGTAGAGAAATGGCGACTCTTACGAGAATTGGGCTTGCGGGTCTTGCTGTAATGGGCCAGAATCTCGCCCTCAACATCGCCGAAAAGGGCTTTCCCATCTCTGTCTACAACCGAACCACTTCCAAGGTCGACGAAACCGTCGAGCGCGCCAAGCAAGAGGGGAACCTCCCGGTGTACGGCTTCCACGACCCCGCCTCCTTCGTGAAATCGATCCAAAAGCCCCGCGTCGTCATCATCCTCGTGAAGGCCGGAGCGCCTGTCGACCAAACAATCGAAACCCTGTCGGCGCACATGGAGAAGGGCGATTGTATTATTGACGGGGGTAACGAGTGGTATGAGAATACCGAGAGGAGAGAAAAAGCAGTGGCCGAGCTCGGCCTTCTGTACCTCGGCATGGGGGTCTCGGGGGGCGAGGAGGGAGCAAGGCACGGCCCGTCGCTGATGCCAGGGGGGTCGTACGAAGCCTACAAGTACATCGAGGACATCCTACTCAAGGTGGCAGCGCAGGTTCCTGATAGCGGCCCCTGCGTCACGTTCATCGGTAAGGGCGGCGCTGGCAATTTCGTAAAGATGGTCCACAACGGGATTGAGTACGGCGACATGCAACTCATCGCCGAGGCTTACGAAGTGCTGAAATCGGTCGGGCAGCTTTCGAACGAGGAGTTGCACCGAGTGTTCGCGGAGTGGAACAAGGGCGAGCTCCTTAGTTTCTTGATCGAGATCACAGCCGACATCTTCTCGATTAAGGACGATAAGGGAGACGGATACTTGGTCGACAAAGTGTTGGACAAGACCGGGATGAAAGGGACCGGGAAGTGGACGGTTCAACAAGCCGCGGAGCTATCGGTGGCGGCCCCGACAATCGAAGCCTCTTTAGATTCGCGGTTTCTCAGCGGTTTGAAGGAGGAGAGGGTCGCGGCCGCGAAAGTATTCCGGTCGGGTGGATTTACCGATATCTTGAGCTCTCAATCTGTAGACAAAGCGAAGCTCATCGACGATGTGAGGCAAGCTCTATATGCGTCGAAGATATGTAGTTATGCTCAAGGAATGAACATTCTAAGAACCAAGAGCATAGAGAAAGGGTGGGATCTCAATTTGGGCGAGCTCGCGAGGATCTGGAAGGGTGAGCGCATTATCCAAACCATCTTTTTTCCCCGCCCTAAATTTTTCAGAAATTATAAATAGATTTTGAACTCTAAATCTTTTTAGTTTTAGTACCTAGCCCCTTACATTCCTTTTGATTTCAGAAAATTGGCTTTCATAAGTTATGGGACAAAGTTTTAGAATATTTGTTAAGTTGCGAGAGAGAAGTACTCGAATTAAGCATACAGTGAGGCACAGGTTCTAAACCCATTACATTTTTATTAAACTAAAAATATGCATTGTAGCCGAAATATAAACATTTCAATGTGAACTCTTCTATCCTGTGTTACATTATTTGTTGTATATTATAGGCGGGTGCATTATCCGAGCCATCTTCTTGGATCGGATCAAGAAGGCGTACGACCGAAACCCGAACTTAGCGAACCTCCTCGTGGACCCGGAGTTCGCCCAGGAGATAATCGATCGGCAAGCTGCATGGCGGAGGGTCGTGTGTCTCGCAATCAACGCCGGGGTGAGCACGCCAGGTATGTCCGCCAGCTTGGCCTATTTCGACAGCTACAGAAGGGAGAGGCTCCCTGCGAACTTGGTTCAGGCTCAGCGAGACTACTTCGGGGCTCACACTTACGAGAGGACCGACATTCCCGGCTCTTTCCACACCGAGTGGTTTAAGATCGCGCGGCAATTGAAGAACTGAGATTTACGATACTCGCGAAGGATTTATGATTCTTGTTTACTTAAAAACTCAATTTCTATGGGACTTGTTGTGTTCTTCATTGCATATGCTACTCTCTTTTTATCTTGTGAAAAATAAAAGGAAAACTCTCTGTTGCTTCGACTTTTCGAATATGATGGTTGCAGTATCTTACAATCTGCTGCTTACAGTTTTCTGCAACAGCTTCAGAATTTTCTGAAATCATAATTTAATGATGCAAATTTTCCCTCTTGCTGCTTCTGTGTTTGATATGAGAGTGCATTGTAATGTCATAGATATATATTAAAAATGAATTTAAATGTATCCATGAAAGTGCTTCCTTGTGAAGCAGTTTGATGACTTTTTAGCTCAGGATGTTTGTGACGTTTTAGCCGTCAGATCGTCTCAAGATCTATGCAGGACTAGTAATACTAGAAAACTTAATGGGACGCACCGTCAAACGATCTGACGGCTAAAATATTACAAGCATGTTGAGTTCCTGTGCGCTTTTAAAACCAGAGGAAGCACCCGAGCTCAACTCATATTTAGCCCCTTTCAAAAAAAAAAAATATAAATGATCCTAATAAATTTATATATATACATTGACACTCTCCATGCCACACGAGCATCACATTTGCATTTTTAAGTTCAACACGGTGAATGAATCAACGTGTTTAAACACGATGATTGCATATCCACACTCTAATCCCTCTTTTTTTTATTTAGGGACGATCCAATCACTATATTAAAACACGATAATTGAATCACTGTGTTCAACTTAAAAATGCCATCTAAGCGTTCGCGTGGCAAGGAAAGGGCTATTTATGCAAATATAAATTGGTTAGAATCATTTGTAAATTATTTTTTGAGGGGGCTAAATGCAAAAAATGGCCCATATATATATAGGGCTTTTGCTTATTTATATTTTACTACTACTAAAAATTTTTAAATTTATTATGAAATAATCAAGATACTCCTCTAAAACTGAATCCAATTAAGTGATAGTAAAACCTGAGGAAATGGGGGATATTTGAAGGAATTTTTTAAAATATAATAAAAATATTTTGGTCCTTTAGGGGTGAATAAGATATTTTGGAAGTTTGGAAGGACTTATTAGATATTATCCCTATATATAAAAGACCAGAGTGCGCTGTACGCTTCGTTGCCCCTATTCTGCTCGGCCCCTTCTCTTCTTCGCTCCGGAGACGACGCGACGCATCACCTTCCCACTGGTTCTCCCTCTCTCGCTCTCTCTCTTAGGGTTTCTTTCTCTCTCTCTCTTAGGGTTTCTCTCTCTCTCTCTCTCTCTCTCTCTCTCTCTCTCTTTGTGTTTGTGTGTATGGGGAGTGGGTGAAACGTCGCCCCAGTAAACCCTAGTAGATGGAAAGTGATCATACACACCAAGGAGGAGGAACCATGATTTAGAGCTTGTTGCTCCCGCCTACAATGAGAAGTTGTTAACAGGATTCGATTACTGTTTCTTTCATATTTTCTCATTTGTTTTGATTCAAATTATGACTCGGATTCTTTGTTTCTGGCATCAGATTACTAGGTGATCGGAAGGAAATATGGTCGAGCTTCTTTTCGAGGACATCTTCGTTCTGATGAGATTGGATCCGGATGGGAAAAAGTTCGATAAAGGTTTTAAACTCTCTTTTGATCGTAATTTCATGAACATGCTATCATTAGTTGCTTGAAACTGCAAATTTGAAAATAGTGTAAAGGTTTTATTAAAATCTGTTTTTGATGAATTCATTTGTTTTCACCGCCGTTTTGAAGCTTCAGTCTTTTCAGTTGATCTAGAATGCTGATAAGATAGATAATGGGTTGAATTGAAAACAAATCAGCGTTGGTCGGTAGTAACCTGTTGTGTATTCTCAGAGTTCGAAGCAAATTGATGTTATCTAGTAACTGCTGTACTAACATCAACCCTTAAAAAAGTTGAACTTAGATTCCTATAAGGACATTTTGATGCTGGAAAACGGTTTCCGGAGATAATTAATGGCGGAAATATCTCCTTTGGTAATTGTATTTTTAGACGATCCGCAAAGTTGCTTTATTGTTATAATTTGAATAGCTAGGCTTGTCTTATGCACATTATAAGCTCATAAAGGAAAGGGCCTTCATGGGTGCCTCTGCGAACTATTATCCATGTGGGCAACCTGCAAAGTTCTTTTAGAATTTAACAAGCACTTGATCCAAATTCTATACTTGCTAGGCGGGACCTTTTCGCACTTAACTTTTCATCTTTTTTTCTTAATTCCGTCTTCTATTCAAATGCTTAATGGTTATAGATACTATTAAACACTTTTTATCTCCAACAAGCTTTGATTATATTGTAACCCTGCTACAACTTCTTCACTTTATCTTACATTTAATGGAGCTGTTTTTGAAGCAATAGGGATATCCTTTCCACTACAGAAACATTATTATTATCTGAAAGGACTTCTTCTTACTTCTAAGAAGTTATATTCTTGCCAATGTATATTGCTTACGGTTGTTGTCATCAGCTCCAATGCTTCCTTTTTTTTCTTTTTCCCTTTTATATTATGTCTGCTCCTCTGTGTTTTGTACAGTTTCACGCATCGAAGCGCGGAGCGAGCAGTTTGATATGTTCATGCAACTAGATATTAACACGGAGATTTATCCGATGCATGTTGGTGATAAATTTACTATGGTCTTGGCTCCAACTTTAAATCTGGATGGAACTCCCGACAGTGGCTACTTTGTGCAAGTATTGTAATTTACTCATTATTTCTCTTTATCTCATTATGAAATTGTGTTGTTCAATCTGAGGTACTGTTTAGCATATTTTCTACAGTAGTACTTTTTTGAATATAACTGCTCGAAGACGCCCTAATAGCTTTTTCATTAAAATTCTCTCTGGAGGTCGTAGTGCGGCATATACAAAAGCGTTAAATTGGAGCTTGTTCTTTTGGGAACCGAAATCATTTTGGTTTTTTTTTTTTTTTTGGCATGCATATCTTTTTATAAATTTGCGAAATCGCACAAACACCCTTGCAAAGTTTGTGTTTGCATGTGTGCCCTCAAAAACCTTGTTTGCGTACATACGCCTTCTAGGGTATGTATGGAAGAACTAAAGATATAGGCATTCATTCAAATAAGCAAGCTTTTCAAAAAGCTTGTGTGCAAATGCCAACTCTGCAGGGGGTATTTCTGGAATTTTCTGTAATTGCCGAGGCAGATATAAAAAAAACTATTTTATTTAGCTTCTCGCCATAGCAAAAGCTTGCCAAAGGCCTTGTTTCTAGAGGTTTCTGTTTTCTACTGTTGAGCAGCTGTTAGAGAAGCCAGAACAAGCATTAATTTTAAAATCAGTAGGGTTTTTTTTTTTTTTTTTTTCTCACATCTGTGCTGATGTATTTTGACACTTCTTACATGTCTCTACCCTTTCTGTTGTAACCTCTTTCTCATGGTGAATGAAAATAGGTTAGATCCTTGAAATCAGTTGGCATGGAAATCTGATTCAGAAACATTGTCATTCACTTGGTCTACACATTGAAAATTGTTTGGCATTGCAATCTAATCTGAGTAGCTTTTTTTTTTTTTTTTTTGGCAGGGAAATAGAAAGTCTCTTGCAGACAAATTTGAGTATGTTATGCACGGGAAGTTGTATAAGATCTCTGAAGATAGTTCCAGTGGGAAAAATGCAAAAGTGTAAGTCTTTTGCCTGATCATTAGTTCAACACTGCATCATCAACATTAACGTACATGTTATTTCCTCACCATGTTAGGCTGCCTGTCGAAAATATCGGCTATGATGTGTCTGTAGAATGCTTGAGATGTATTGCATCTATTATTACATTTTCTTTCTAATTTATCGGTCATGGGTAAACACCAGTTGTGAAATCATCGTCTCACTAGAAGTGTTTTTTCTGTTGCAGAGTTTTTTTAGAACTTAACCCCCTTAATGTTACATTGTTTGCTCGGAAATTGTTAGGTTGTTTGAAAATATGATCTTAAATACCTAATTCTTTTATGGGGGGAAAGGTTATATGGTCAACCATTCTAACATATATTGAACAGAAACCGTAGCTCCTAATCCTTTTCGTTTGATGCCATTGTTTCGTAATATAAATTTAAGCTCCTAATCCTTTTTCTGTTTACTTTAATTTTCCTAGTGAATCAAATTGTTTGTTCAGGAATTCAGGAATTTAAATTTTTTCGGCCTGAAAAAAACTATTACTACGGTCTATGTTAGCATAACGAAACTTTGTTGAATGACAGCAATTACATGATATTATCTTCTTATATGGTATTTTTGAGCTAATACCTATCTTTTCACTATGTACTACACATTTTTCAATTCTTCGACTTGCTGGATACTAGTTTGTGCACGGTATTACTCAGAGTAGTATCACGAGTAAAATTTCGAGTAGTGTTTATATTGTTACTTTTCTTGTTGGCTTCTAAGTTCAATATCGACTGATCTCCCTTTTTAATGAAAGAGCTAACATTATATCCTTTTCTTTTTCCTCCTTTTTTTTTTTTTTTTTTTTCCAGGGAGATATATGCATCATTTGGGGGCCTCCTGATGATGTTAAAAGGCGATCCTTCTAATGCGGCAAATTTCGAGCTGGATCAGAGGATCTTTTTGCTAATCAGGAAAGTGTGAGCATGGGGACACTATTATGCAGGAACCGACGCTTTATTCTCGTCGTTAGTAATCGGCGTCGTCGTCAAATTGCCTTTGTGTTTTGGATCTTATCTGTGTAACCTTCAAAGGGTGACTTATTTTGGATGGGTAGAGATTCTAACTTATGGAGCCATTAACCTCTTCCTTAGTATATATAATGGAGTTCTCTTTTCGTCGGTGTTCTCTTTGCCGGTAGTCCCTAACTCTTGGCAAATTGCAATTTGGTTCACGATATTCAACTTCGGTAGATCAGTCCTAAACTTCAACCGAAACTTTTGCAATTCCCTCCCTGGAATCTGCATTGCTTGATAGTTTATAGGGAAAACTTCAAATACCCCCCTTGTGGTTTCTTTTTTTTTTCACTTTAGTATCCTGTGGTTTAAAGTGTTTCAAGTTAGTACCATGTGGTTTTGCACTTTTTCACTCTAGTATTCTGTGTTTTAAAGTATATCAAGTTAGTACCCTGTGGTTTCGCACTTTATCACTTTAGTATCCTGTGGTGTCGCATTTTAGCACTTTAGTACTCTGGTTTAAAAATCACAGGATACTAATTTGATACAAAAATAAAATCATAGGGTATTAACTTGATACAAAAGTAAAATCACAGAGTACTAACTTGATACACTTTAAACCACAGGATACCAAAGTGATAAAGTGAGAAACCACAAGATACTAACTTGATATACTTTAAACCACAAGGTACTAAAATGAAAAAGTGCGAAATCATATTGGGGGGTTTTTAAAGTTTTTCCTAGTTCATATGATCCGCTCGCCAATGACAAGCTTAGTTGAGGATACGAAATATAATCCATTCTTGTGAAAGTTCTGCGAACCAAATTGCAATTTTCAAAAGTTCAGTGGTTAGTATTTTTTTTTTATTTTATTTTATTTTTTTTTTTTTTGGTGGGTTTAAATTTTCTCCATAATCCCTGCTTTGTGAAATGTGAACGCCGGTGCCCACGTTACCGCATTGAATGTGTTAGTGTTTGTATAATTGACATGTTCAAACGGTCAAATTCAATGCCTTGCTCTTTTAAGATATTGTACGAAAAATTCGTGAAGTGTGGACCCTCTAATTTCTATCTAAAGAGGTTATATTACTATGTCACTGAGGCTATGGCCCATTTAAATGAAAATAAAGCACAAAAAAAAATTGAAGAGAAATTAAAATCTCTTCCATTATCTGTTATATGGACAATTCATTTAGTTTTAAGGCTACAGTATATATGCCACTAATTATGTACTTAAAAAACAAATAAAACCTCTATTATTTATCTCACCACATTTTTAAAAAAATATATAATTTAGTAAATCCAATCTAATTCCTGCTCTGTTACTATGTTTGGTTACTTTGGTATCGAGGTCCCTCTCTCTCTCTCTCTCTCTCTAAAATAAAGGATGAGAATAACAATTGTTTTTTGAATAAAATAATTAAAATAATAATAGTCTTGTAAGATATACATCCAGATTGGGGTGTACAGCTGGCACTGCTCTTGATCCTCAAACTATGAGATACATGACACTTTAGTTCTCAAACTTTAATTTATTATAATTTCTGGCGGGAATTTTCACAATTATTTCAATTAAATCCTACAATCCAATTAGTTATTGGGGCATTATTAATTATAATATAAGTACTTTACCTCTAAATTAGCGGTATATCATCAATATTTAGTCAACTAAATTATGTTATAGGACTTTATTATAATAATTTTAAAAGTTCGAGCAAAAAATTATAATAAATTTAAATTTAAGAACCAAGTGTGCAATTTACCTTATTAACCATTATATATATTCTTACTTTCTCACCGACGTAAAGTGATTTTATCGAAGTCCCAAATAAAGCATAAAGCTTAGTTTGGTATTGAGATCTATTTAACGCTATATAAAATGAAGTTGCGGTAAAAGTATACAGGGATATGCTTCTGCGTTCTTTGGTGGGACCGCAGAAAATATATAGTAACCGAGATATACAAAACGTAATATTACGTATGTAAATAAATATAATATTTTTCTATCGTATTTTCTTACCGTACGTAACGCAATTTTCCCAACCCCAAACAAAGCCTAAATTTCGGTCACGGATGATTGTAATATGTTTAAATTGATCCGCGCCCGGATCCAGTAGTGGCCCATTAAGATGGTTTTGGGCCGAGGCCTAGTTCAGCCCATAAAAGGCCCAAAATCTCTCTACAGAGGAGAGAGAGAGAGAAAGGGATTAATTACACCATTGCTCCCCAATCTTTGCACCGATTTTCACTTTGGTTCCCAACTTTTTTTTTTTTATAAGCAAGTTTTCAATATTTTGATTTTATTTCAATTAAGTTCTATCCGTTAAAAAAGAGATTAAAATTAACGGAATCATCGTGTCGGAGCCTATGGGGCTTTTTTTGCATATCAATTCTAGTCCCTAAACTTTGTACATTTTTCACTTTAGTCCCCAAAAGTAAAAATTTAAATATTTGAATTTAAATTAGGAATTAATATTAATATTAATATTGAAATTTTAAACTAACCAAAAATTAGAATTTTGAATTTGAATTTAAAGCTACAATTTTGATTTAAATCTGAATTAAAATTTTTAATTGAAATTCAAATTTTAAATTTGAATTTTGAATCTAAAATTTGAATTCGAACTTAAATTTTTTATTTTGATTTTGATTTTGATATTTGAATTTGCATTTAAAATCAAAAATTTGAAATTTAAATTTAAATTTAAAATCTATATTTGAGTTTAAAATCAAATTCAAAATTTTGATTTTAAATTTTCAGCTTGAATTCAAATTTTAAATCTGAATTTGAGATTTGATTTCAATTTAAACTGCAAATTCAAATTCACATTTTGAATTTGAAATTTCAAATCAAAGTTTGAAATTAAATTAGAATTAGAATTCAAAATGTAAATTTAAATTTAAAATTAAATACAACATTGAAATTTGAATTTGAATTTAAACTTGAATCCAAAATACAAATTTAAATTTGAAACTTAAATCTTAAATTAAAATTTTTTCTTTGAATTTATAATTTAATTCAATATAATTAAATTTTAAATTTAAATTTAAATTGTATAATTAGTCAGCACCTCGCTGACATGGCAATGATGAGGCATTTTTCGTCAATTTTAACGCTCTTCTAATGACCGAACTTAATTGAAATATAAAATCAAAAGGCTGAGGATTTGATTGCAAAAAAAGAAAAGATTGGAACTAAAGTGAAAGTGTATAGAGAGAGAGAGAGAGAGAGAGAGAGAGAGAGAGAGGAGCTTCATCGTCACCATTCTCTTCTAACATCCCGAAGAAACCCTCCGACGACGACGACGACGGGGAGCTCTCGCCCCCATCGCCCCGTTCTAGGCTTTCGAAGGTTCTAGGGTTTCTCCCGCCGCCGCCCATGGCGGAGGCGGAGGCGGAGGCGGAGGTGGCGGCGCCCGGGGAGGTCCTCTATGAGATCCGCCGCCACGCCTCCGAATCCCTCCTCTCCCCCAATCCCTCTCACCACCAGGTTCCAATCCCTCCCTCTACCTCTCTCTCCCCAATTTTTGATCTCATTCTACGATCTCACGCATTGCCTTGATCTGTCCCGCATGAGCAGACGCTCGGAGGATCGAGACGACGAGGCTTGCTCTCCTATCTCTCCCTTCAAGGTACCTTTCGATCTCCTCTTGCATGTTTGTAATGGAGTTCTCTTGTTGTTGTTATTATTATTATTATTTTTATTGTTGTTATTCTTATTCTTATTGATCTATGCGTGTGGTGATGCGGAAGGTGTAACGAGTCTTAAGGAGAAATGGAATGAGTATAGTCGGGGGAGAACGCCGAATAGGAGGATGACGTCGCTCTTCGTCTCTCCCGACGGCGAGCATGTCGCCGTGGCTGCAGGAAACCGGATTGTTATCTTGCGGAAGGAGGACGACTATAAGGTGCCATGCGGTGTCTTTATCAGTAAGTTCGATTTGTCTTTTTGACCAATTAGGGTTTGTCGAAGATGATTATGCCTTGATGAATTTGGATTTATTTCATGTGTTGAATGTTAGCACAGTAAAACAAATCTCACCGTCATGCGAGGAGTAGCTTAGAAACTTAGGTATCGGAAAACATGCCGGATGTTTTAGGAAATTAAATTGTTTAATAATGTGTTTAAGATTTAAACTAGTCTTGTTGGAAAATTACAGTATCTATTGTTTGTAGCTTTGTGGGAGCATAATATTGTTCACTATTTTAGGCTAATCTGACCTGCTAGTAGCTAAATGCAGTTAAAATCTTTTTGAGTGTGGCTGATGTAATTCTAAAGTCCATCTAGAAAGCATCTAATTGTAAAGTCCATCTAGAAAGCTGATTCTTCAATTTATTGCCATGATTTTCGGGACTAGCAAAGTTGTGCAAGGACTCTCAATGGATGTAGGTAACAATGTTCTAACAGTAGTTACGCTGTTGCCGAGTGCCGACATAGTCTCAACGTGTATTCTAGTTGATGTGACTCTTGGATTTTATCCTGTTCATTGTTTTTTATTAGATTCCCATGCATTTTTTTGTGTGTTCAACTGTCACACTATTGTGGCTAAGATATCAATGCATTTTTCTCTTTTTTTCTTCTTACGTCAGATAATGACCGATTGACTATCTTTACAAGTGGAGCTTGGTTGGAACCTCAGGGAATTCTTGGTGCTGTCGATGACTTAAGTACCCTTTACTTTATCAAAGCAAACGGAGATGAAATAGCAAGGAGAACAAGGAAGCAGTTAAAGCTGCCTGCACCTATCATTGGCCTGATTGGGCTGGATGAATTAAAAAAGTTTTCTTTGTAAGTTTTAATGTCTTCACTTATTGAATGCCTTATTGGCCTCATTTTAAAGGATTGAGAAAATATTTGCACTGATATAGTCTTTGAAAGGAACTATTCTTTTCCATAGTAATGCTGAGAGTCTTTAAAACTTTCACAGTTGTGGTTTCTGCATTTTTGCGAGTGATGGTTCAGTTCATCAGTTTGATGTGAATCAAGAGCCCATTGGAAGTGCCTATTTGGTTCCGGCTGCAACTAATAACTCAACAAAGAGTGTACAGTGGCCTAAAAGTGTGGCATGCCTCGACTTTGATCGAGATCGCTCTTTAGTTGTTTTAGTTGGTGATTCTTATGTTTCATCGAGCTCTGAAGACCATTCAGGTACATTCATGCACTCTTATTCTAACTCCAGTTGTTTCTTAGTTTTCCCATTCTACTACCATTTATTTTAACATTCTCTTCATTATTATAAAGATTCTTACTAAGTTAACGAGATGGAGAGGTATATCATTGTGTTCATGTGGGAGTACATAGCCATGTCCACAACCCACAATGTCAACATATTTTTAACTATTTCTTGTCGCCTTTCAGGAGTTTTCTCTCTATATGTATTGCATATGGATGCAAGTTCAGAGATAAATCTTGTAGCTGGAAGCTCTGCATGTAAAGGCTTATTTTCTTCTCCAAAAGACCATGTAACCATCCTCTCATCTCCGAAAGTCGCAATATCACCACATGGCCAGTATGTGGCTACGCTCGATTTGGCTGGTTTTGTAAAGATCTTTAAGCTAAATTTTGAGCAGTATGCTATTTCTGCTCATTCGTCTCCTGAGAAATACTTGACTGATATTATTGACATCAGTTGGTGGGCAAATCACATTCTAATCTTGGCAAACAAGAGTGGTAGCATTAGTATGTACAATATTGTTAAGAACACGAGGGTTTCAGTAAATGATTCAATATTGTGTAAGCCAATTATCGAAAGAGTGAAGTGTCGCCAAGGATTTGCTTTGATCATGGAATCTGGGCTACCGAAGGAAAATATATCTACTACGGAGCATGTGGACAGCAATCTGTTAGATAATGATGTATTATCGTGGAGTTTATTATCATTTTCTGAGGTTTCTATCTCGGAAATGTATTCTGTTTTGATTAATGATAATAGGTACCAAGAGGCCTTGGAGTTTGCCTCTCGGTACTGCCTGGATACTGATGAAGTCTTCAAAGGGCAGTGGTTGTATTCTAACTTTGGGATTTATGAGATCGACTCCTATCTATCAAAAATTAAAGATTTGGACTTTGTGTTGTCAGAATGTGTTAACAGAGTAGGATCTACTGAGCATGCTTTAAGGGCTTTGATTTCTTTTGGACTTCGTATTACGGACCAGTATAAAATTTCAGACTCAGATGACATTAACCATAGCTTAGCATGGGATATGCGAGTTTACAGGCTTCGGTTATTGCAGTGCAGAGACATTTTAGAGACATTTGTGGGGATTAACATGGGAAGGTACATAACTATTTTTCGTGCATTTCATTGGTGCATAGTATCATATAATTGGAAGCTCAAAAAACTGAAGATTATTGTGGAAAGTACTCTGCAGATGTCTCACTATAACAATCTATGAAGGTTCTTCTAGTGCAACAGAAAAATATTATGTTTCTTTCCTACTAATGAAGTTTATGTTTTTGTAAGTTTTGCAAGTTAAAGTACTTGTCTGATCCTTTAACTGCGCCTATCAATCCTTTGTACTCTCGTGCTCCTACACGATTAATTGTGTGGTGATGCTTATAAGATTCTTTTCTTCGTTGTCTTCATTCGAGCCTGCTGCACTTCATGCAATCATGAAAAGCACGATCACAACAATTCAATTATCTAAAAGTTCTAAACACCAATTGTCATAGAGAGCTTGCTTCCTCCTTTTTTTTAAAGTTGATATTGCCTTTTGTAGGTTCTCCCCTGAAGAATACAAGAAGTTCCGCTCTGTACCCCTGACTGAAACTGCCATAGTTCTCGCTGGAAGTGGGAAAGTTGGTGCACTTAATCTACTCTTCAAGCGTCACCCCTACACTCTTTCTCCTAATGTTTTACAGATTCTTTCCTCTGTCCCTGAGACAGTCCCTGTTCAATCTTATAGCCAGTTGCTTCCTGGAAACTCTCCTCCTCCCACTGTTGCTTTAAGAGATGGGGATTGGGTTGAATGCAAAAAGATGGTTTCATTCATAGAAAAATTGCCTAGTGAATTTGAAAAAGGTCATCAACTTAGAACAGAAATTATATTGAAACTTTCCAGGGGCTTTATCTGGCCTTCAGATATTGAACTCACTGAATGGTACAAGAAGAGAGCAAGGGATATTGACAACTTAAGTGGGCAGTTGGACAACAGCCTGTCATTGGTGGAAATTGCATGTCGCAAGGGTATAGGAGAGTTGCAGCAGTTTCTTGAAGACATCTCATGCTTACATTGGCTAATCTATTCAGGCCATCAAGATGATGATTTTAGCATGAGTCTTGCTGCCTGGGAACAGCTGCCTGAGTATGAGAAGTTTAAAATTATGCTCAAAGGAGTCAAAGAAGACACGCTAGCTCAAAGGTTAAGGGAAAGGGCTATCCCATTTATGCGAAATCGGGCAGATAGTGAAGAAGAATCATACATGGTCAGGTGGTTGAAGGACGTTGCATCAGAAAATCAGCTAGCCATTTGTTTGGCAGTTATTGAAAATGGATGTGGGGATTCACCAGTGGATGGTATGTTTAAAGATCACATAGAAATGGTAGAAGCTGTAGTTCATTGTTTATATGTTTGTTCTTCAACAGATCAGTGGAGTACTATGGAATCTATTTTGTTAAAACTTCATGAAACTGTGAGGGGGAGATCAGCTGGTTTAAGCGAAGGTTTCAACTCTAGTTGTGAAACACAGCATCTTGGAACCTACAAATTTCCAAAAATTGAAAATTCCACGGTATTTTCTAACCAGCTTGATGGTGAGCTAAACATTGATATGCTGGAGAAGAGGATAAACGTTGCAGAAGGCCATGTAGAAGTGGGAAGGATGCTGGCATATTATCAGGTTTGCACATAATCTCATGGTATTATGAAAACGCTTTCCAACTTCTATTTTGTCTATTCTCAGTCTACTTTTTACTATTCATGATTTGTATTGAGCTTTTATTATCTTATTTGGCTACTTGGCTTTACTATGCCGTAGAGACATGGACAAATTTTTTAATCAAATTTTAAAGGTATTACTTTTCTGTCATCTAGAATCTAGGCAAAAAAGGAATTGTATGCCTTGATAGGCAATGTGCACTGTTGCAATATGCCGATACCCAATTAAGCACACCGTGGTATGATGTTTTTTATGTTTTCTTTTCTTTTCTGAAGTTGGTGAAAGTACAAAATCGATATTATGGTTTGTTTTAGATGGCAAGAACAACTGTAATGATTATCTTGATAATTTTAGTGGCAAAAGGATGGCTTTGATTATCACGAGGATAACTAGGGATTGAGGAATAGCAGAGTTCTGGAGATTGTCTCAAAATATTCTCTATGCATCCTATGAAAGCCCACTTTGACAAATACAACTTTTCTAAGCTTTTCCTAATTTGATAATTTTTTGGTGAGATATTATCTTTAGTTTGCTATTATGCCACTAATCGATAAAGTAGTTGTGCCCGAGTATCACTTGTCTGATTTCATAACCTTTTTTTTTGGGTAAAACCAGGTTGCTATGTTACTCATTTTGCTTCCAAATATGGTTTGTTCTTGTTTCTTCCAGCTGTCTTATGGTTTACTCCTGTGCCTCATTCTTGCCTGCATGCTGAATAATGGATCTCCTCCTCATTTCTCATTCTACTTATGCAGGTTCCAAAACCAATGAGTTTCTTTCTTGATGCCCAATCAGACGAGAAGAGTGTGAAACAACTTCTTCGTCTCATTCTGTCAAAATTTGGCCGACGTCAGCCTGGCAGATCAGATAGTGATTGGGCTACCTTGTGGCGAGATATGCAATCTTTTCGGGAGAAAGCATTTCCTTTTCTTGATTCAGAATATATGTTGACAGAATTTGTAAGAGGACTTCTAAAAGCCGGTAAATTTTCACTTGCAAGGAACTACCTTAGAGGAACAAGTTCAGTTACTTTGGGTTCAGAGAAGGCTGAGCATCTTGTTATTCAAGCTGCAAGGGAGTATTTTTTCTCGGCTTCGAGCTTGTCTTCCAATGAAGTAAGTACTTGGTGTTACCTTCTTTATGCAAGTGCTGCCTATTCTGTAGCTTTTTGCAGTTTGAATATACTATTCTACAATTGGAATCTATCTGCTATTGATGACCTATAATTTTGCAGAGGATATTATGGTTGTCTTAACATAGTCCATGCAAGTAAAAAAGGTATCTCTTATATTAAATATGGTAAATATACATCTAAACTTGGTTCAAATTTGATGTTCAAACATCGATAAGATGATTCGTGCTTCTCGAAATATCCATATATCGAATATGGTACATGCACACTCAAATGACTTTGGGCCTAAGTGGTTCAAACTTGATGTCCAAACATTGATAAGGCAATTCATGGTGCTTGAAATGATCTGGTATATAAAGTTACTAGAAAACAAATTTCATGGTTTTTGAATGCTTTTTTCTTCATCAAAGCTGTCTCAAAATTGTCAAATTTAATAACTGATTTAAGGTGCTTATTAGTTTAATAGTTAAAAATGATTATTTTAAGATGTCTATATCTAGAATAATGGTTCGGATTTTCAGTTAAGGAATTTCTACAATTATCATGAACATTATTCAATTTACAATGTTCATATTTGTCTCCACTTGATGCATATCTACAAAGAATCCATTACCCATGAAATATGGTTTCTAGCAACTTCAATTACTCTTGATCGAATCCAATGGCATGAATTGTTAATATAGATGCTCGAGCATTGGATTTGACCATGCTCCCTCCTCCTAACTGTGGCCTAGTTTCATTCTTAATATACATTATCACCATAAGGATGAGATCCATTATTCTCCTAAATCTTGAAAGAGGAGGGGAGGAAGCGGCTATGGGAAGTAGTGAATAGATTTATAATATTTTCATTTTCTCATCTTGCAAGAGGCTTATCTTTCTTGTGTATCGCAAATATTTGTTTACAATTCATCTTCTATTTTTACTCAAGTCGCATTTACAAGAACGTGCCTACAAGTGTGTAAGAAGGAAATGTTATCTCAGATTTGTTTTTCTCAGTATATGATAAATTATCCCCACTGTGGATTGTAAAAAAGTAGGTATTACTGACACACTGCTTCATAATTCTACTAACTCAAAACTTCTATTTTATCATTAGTAGAGAAAATCTGCATCTGGCAGGAGTTACCATCGTACAACTTGGCATTTAGGATATTAAGACACATAAATAGTGTATTCAATTTCTCTTCACAAGTTCCTATATTTAATACTTTATCCTATAGTTGCATGCATGGTTAAAGATGAAGGTTATTTCTTTCCTTCTTCAGTACTGGTCTGGTAGTAGGAAGTTATATGGTATGTACAAGAATCTAATTGCTTACAATTAAACATTCTATTGTTTTTTTAATATTTTTATCCTATCCAACTAAATTAATAATTGACAAATAGGCTAATGAATGTCTAATTGTAAACTTTGCAGATTTGGAAGGCTAAGGAGTGTTTAAGTCTTATTCCGAATAGCAGAAATGCTCAAGCAGAATCTGATATTATCGATGCTCTCACAATCAGACTTCCTAATTTGGGGGTGACTCTCCTCCCTATGCAATTTAAACAAATACAAAACCCCATGGAAATCATCAAGATGGCTATCACAAGCCAAACTGGCGCATATCTCAATGTAGAGGAGCTTATCGAAATAGCCAAGCTTCTCGGATTGAGATCAAACGATGATATAGCTTCTGTAGAAGAAGCCATTGCGAGAGAAGCCGCAGTTGCTGGTGATCTCCAATTGGCTTTTGATCTGTGTCTAATTTTAACAAAGAAAGGCCATGGACTCGTTTGGGATTTATGTGCTGCAATTGCTAGGGGACCACACCTTGACAATATGGACACCAGTTCAAGGAAGCAACTTTTGGGGTTTGCTTTGTGCCACTGCGATGAGGAATCAATTGGGGAGTTATTAAATGCTTGGAAAGAGTTTGATGTTCGTGATAGCTTTGAGAAGTTGATGATTTCAACTGAAACAAACCCTCCGAATTTCTCTGTTCAGAACTCTTCAATTATTCCCCTTCCTGTTCATAGTGCTCAAGGTATATTTGACCTAAGAGATAGTTATTCCAAGAGTGGGAAGAATGATGAAGATCTCTTTAACGTCATAAAGGAAACACTTTCCAAAATTTGCACGGACTTACCGTATGAAGAAGCGAAGAGTTGGGAGTCTCTTTTGGAAGAAAATAAGAAGCTTTTGTCCTTTGCTGCATTAGAACTTCCTTGGCTTCTAGAGTTGTGTGAGAGCGAAGAATTCAGTAAGGAAAAAGATATTTCTAGTGCCAAGTTTCCCTCTAGGAAACATTGCATTTCAACAAAAATGCAAGCTGTAAATAGTATCATTTACTGGTTGGTCGGAAATGGTGTTACCCCAAAGGATGATCTGATTGCATCTCTTGCAAAGTCTATAATGGAATCACCTGTCACTGAAGAGGACGATGTTCTTGGGTGCTCATTTCTGCTGAATCTCATGGATCCTTTCAATGGCGTCGAACTAATAGAGGAGGAGCTCAAAAGAAGAGGAGGCTATCAAGAAATGTACAGCATCATGAATGTAGGGATGGTGTATAGTTCGCTGAATAATGCTCAGAAGGAATGCCATAGTCCTGATCAGAGGAGGAAACTTTTACTCCACAAATTTCATGAGAAACTTGCTTCGTTTGCTTCAGGTGACAATGATATGTTTGTAAGAGATATTCACATATATACCTCAACGAACTCGTATATTATATATACATCCCTCTGAAATTTTCTTTTATCTTTTCAAAAACTTAATTTATTATGTATATATCCCTTTATCCTGCATTAAAAACTTTTCTTCCAAGAGAAAACCAATTTTCTTTAAGAATTAGCAATTCCCCAACTTAGGATTATGGTATTTTTGGTGAAAGCTGCATTTTTGAGTATTAAGAATGAAAGTTCAGATTTCATTCAGATTTATAAAGGTATATATGTAAATAGCTGATTCTTCAGAGAGATGTATCTATTTGCAAAATCCCCTTTCTTTTTCAATATTTAAAATGTCAATTAATAATTTCAGCTGTGTACATACTCGTTAAGCTATAAGAATATGCTACTAAGATGAAGGATTTTTATATTCTTAATCCTTTATCCAAGGGATACTGACATACTTTGTTTTGATTTATAAAGTTCTGTAATTCATATTGTTTTTAATTTTTTTGGCTACAATCAGATGACTTGCACCAGATCGACAAGGTGCAAAGTACTTTCTGGAGAGAGTGGAAAGCAAAACTGGAGGAACAGAAACAGCTTGCTGATCAAGCAAGAGCACTCAAGCAAATAATACCTGGAATAGAAGCTGCTCGTTTTCTATCCGGGGACATCGATTATATTAAGAAGGTTGTTTTGTCCTTTGTCGACTCAGTCAAGCTGGAGAAGAAACACATTCTCAAGGAAGCTGTGAAGCTAGCAGATACCTATGGCTTGCAACGAAATGAGGTCACTCTTTCTCTCCCTCCCTCTTCTTTTTTCTTTTCCATTGTACTTTCCCTTTTTAAGCCTTCTATCAAATGCCTAGAATTTTTTTTTTTTTTATACTTGAAAAGAACTCTACTCTATTGGTCCCTCACTTAGCGATCTCCCCCTGTTTTCAATGTAGAAAATATTTTTTAATGTTTTCATCTCACGTAGACGTATTCTTGTAGGTTTTGCTGCGGTTTTTTGGTTGTGCCCTAGTTTCTGAACACTGGGAAAATCGCGATATTCTGGCCGAAATCTCAGATTTCAGAGAGGACATAGTTAGATATGCTAGTAAGGTCATCGACATGATCTATTCAGATGTCTATCCGCAAATTGATGGGCATAACAAGCGACGGCTTTCCTATGTTTACAACCTCCTCTCAGCTTGTTACTCACGTTTAAAGTGGACAGAAGACCCAGAATATATGAAATATCTCAATCAAGGACATTCTTACATCGTAGAGCCGTTTCAGTATTACAAAGTTCTGGAACAAGAATGCCAAAGAGCCTCTTTTATTGATGGATTAAACTTTAAAAATGTTGCTGGCTTAGATGATTTGAATTTTGAGCATTTTAATGAAGAAATTTGTAAATATATCCGTGAATCTACTGTGGAAGCCCTTGCAGATATTGTCCAATCTCTGGTTAATCTCTATGATGATTCGCAAGCCAAGGGTCTTATATCAAAAGAGGGTGTTTCTAAACATTACATTTTAGCATTGTTGGCTTCTTTAGAAGGCCGAAACGAAGCGCGGTCAACTAGTATAAATCCCGATGAATTGCAAGAATTGATAGGAGAAATTGAGCAAACCTATGACAGTTGCAAGAAATATATTCAAGCCCTTCTGGAAACAGATATTTCGTATATTATCGGGAGATACTGCACCCTATGTTTTCCGTTCAATTTCTCACGGAGCCTACCACATGAAATCGCATGGAAGGACTCTTTGGTTGTTCTAGTGGGATTTTGGGTAAAGCTTGTTGATGATGTCACTGAGAAACTAAGCCCTTTCGAGACAAACCGGTTGTCCCGATGTCTGAAATCGTTTAAAAGATCGGTGATTAATGATGAGATCTCAGTAAACCAAGGTTGGGATACCGTCTCCAATTACATCAAATTTGGCCTAATTAATGGCTTGGTTCCAGATATTTCATGTTTTTGCAAATCCATGATTTTTGCGTGTTGTCCTTTCGAAACAATAGCTGAAGCGTATTACGGAACAGAAGGGCATTCAGACCACAAACATTTCAAAACTGCTGATTCTACGAATCTTTTAGAGCTCTATGGCAGTTCAGCGGACGCGTTGCTATCGGGTCTAATCGAGGGCTTGAATGAGAGCAATAATTTGCATAATCTATTGTCATCTTTGAGCAAATTTACGGGAAACTATACTGAAGATCTTAAAATCATCAGATCTAAAGTTTGGGAGAAGGTGAGTAACTTCTCCGAGGACATGCGTTTAGAGAGCCAATTTAGGGTTTATGCTCTGCAATTGTTGCAATGTATAACAGGGAAAAACCTGAAAACCCTACCGCCCGAACTTACTTCACAAGTTGAACCGTGGGAATCGTGGGATGAGCCTTTCACGAGTAATGATGTCACTACTGAGAGAGCTGATGCTCCTAGCAGTATCACGAGTACCCTAGTTGCCCTAAAATCAACTCAGTTGGTCGCCGCAATTTCTCCTCATAGCGAAATAACCCCCGAGAATTTGTCAACTGTTGAATCAGCAGTTTCCTGCTTCTTGCACTTCTCGGAAAGTGCTTCTTCTGTAGAGGATCTCAATGTTTTGCAAGCTGTTTTAGAAGAATGGGAGCAGTTATTCTTGAACAAAGAAGAAGATCATGATCAGACCCATGAATCACCGAAAGACTTAAACAACTGGAGCAGCGATGAGTGGGATGAAGGCTGGGAAACCCTTCCAGAAGATTTGGGAAGCATGGTTAAAAAGCAAGATGGTCCTGTTTCTGTACATCCCCTCCACAGTTGCTGGACGGAGATAATGAAAAGACTCGTGGGGCTTCATGAGCTACGAACTGTAGTAAATCTGCTCGATCAATCATTATCGAAACCCATAATACTATTGGACGAAGATGAAGCACACTCCTTGTATCAAATTGTGGTTGAAGTGGACTGCTTCATGGCTCTGAAACTATTACTGCTTCTCCCATACGAAGGGCTCCGGTTTCAGTGTTTACAGTTAGTTGAGAATAAAATGAGAGAAGGAACCATTTCCAACGAATCAAATACAAAAGATTACGAGCTTTTAGCGCTTATATTATCGTCAGGAATTGTCGGTAAAATTGCTAATGAACCAGCCTATCGCAAGGTATTCTCCTCTATATGCTATTTAGCCGGCAATCTCGCTAGGATTTGCCAGAACAATCTGCTCGTGAAATCGAAGGGGGAGAAAAACCGAGAAAAGGGGAACGATTCATTACTATTTGTGATGATTCTATTGCCTTATTTTGTATCGGAATTGATCTGCGGAGGGCAACATCTAGTAGCCGGGGCTGTTGTTTCGAGGTGGATGCACACGCATACATCGCTCGGACTCGTAGATGTAGTCGGGGCGAGTCTGAGAAGGTATTTGGATGGACTGGTTGTCCAGGTACAGCGAGAAGGAGATGCGGAGCTTGGTCTTGTCGGGGCAGATAATTCATTCTCTTCCATAAGTTTTACAGTTTCCAGGTTGCGGAGTAAATTGGTAACTCTGTTGCAATCTGCCTTGTTAGCCCTTCCCGATAAAAGTGGAAAATAAGATCAAAGCTTTTTTTTTTTTTGTATATAACATATTTACTTGTATTGCTGAGGCATTTTACATAGAGGGGGAAAAAAAGGTTCTAGAACTGTAATTGTAGATCTCTACCGGAACTTTCAATATGGCGAAGGAAACAGATCGTCGAGCGGTTATTATATTGTTTTCGCAGTTCGGGTGGTGATCTCAAATCTCGCTGAAGTTTAGGTGGGCAGGAACTTTTCTTTTTCTTTTTTTTTCTTTTCTTTTTCTCTTTCTTTTTCTTTGTTTTTTATTCAACTTGATTATAACAAGAGAGCAGTCTTTGAAGGGACTATTTCGGAAGCATAGAAGAATGTTAAAATAGCTGGAGGGAGAGATGAAGCTCTCAGGGCACAACCGCTGCGGCATGTATGTGTCCTCCATACATGTATTAAGAGGAAGAACATGAAGCAAACCTAACTCTCAGGCGAGTTCTCCGATGCCTTGCGGTACTGTTGACTTTATCTGCTGTTTCATCTAACCCTTATTTTTCGCTTGTTTCGAAAGGAGAGAACTTAACAGGCTCTACTTTTAAGCAGAGGATAATGTTTTGTACTGTATACGTAAAGCTAGATTACGGAGTTGCTTTTGTCTCGGAATTGCGAGCCCTCCATAGCTCACATCATTGCAGACAAGTAAATGGGTAATGTGCAGTTAAGCGTGCACGAAGGGACTATGATCAATCTAAAGGCTGAAGAAGAGGAAAGGGGNGGGGGGGGGCGGGGGGAGGAGAAACAAATTGCAAATTCCGTTGCTTTTTTGGAGATCATAATGGTAGAAGTCGTAAATGTTTTAATCTTCTCGCAGCTAGTTGAATACATAATCTTTTTACCTTTTATTATTAGTAGCAGAGAAAGAAGAGATGGGCTTTGTATTTATCACGCTCAGATTAATTAAAACTGTTTTGAGTAGCCTTCTGTTTTTGTCTCTTAATAATGGTTGAGCTTGGATATTAGCGGTGTATCTCGACATTGTGCCTATAATATATTATTACGTGCAAGTGAGCGCAAGCGGGACCAAATGCTAAAACAACTGAACAATGACAGATGCAACGTCGGGATATTCATTCTTCTCTGCTTCACGTTGGTGCCACAGAAATAACACTGCAACTGCAAGTGAGACGCAAATGCGGCTCGCGACTCTTCTATGTACGCCTCTGTTGCACCATCAGTACGAAGTTCTTGGCCTTCGAGAAAGGCAATGTCGATGTCCTTCGAGTTCTTGGCCTTTGAGAAGGGCAATGTCGATATCCTTCGAGTTCTTGGCCTTCGAGAAGGGCAATGTCGATCTCCTTGGAGTTCTTGGCGTTCGAGAAAGGGCAATGTCGATCTCCTTTGACATCTCAACGCAATGCGTGCTCGGATCCTATTTTCATATTTCGGTCCTGATCAAAGCCATTCTCATAGCACAATTCGCCGTTCCCTGTGATGATGGCACGTAGGCTCCTACACACCAGTTAACAGTCTCAATAGCAATTCACATGGCTCAGCAGTGTAATCTTAAAGATCAAGCATTATTAAGTTTTTTTTATAAAAAAAAAAAAACCTACAAAACACAAGATCAATATATAGGTGGTGTACACAATAGTCACACACCTCTATTTCCTTTGTGCAAACAAAGTATTACAAAAACAACGAGGAACTCAACTCAACCTTGGATGGATGGTAACGATGCAATCTAAATTTATGCCCTCTTAGATCACCACAAATTGAGACAGCGGTTTACGATTACCTTGCATTTAGCTGCCGGTAATAAATATTTCCAAGTAGTTGGCTCTTTTCTTTCTTTCATTTGACCGGACAGGCGAATGGAACCAGCAGGATTCAGCATGCTGCAGGGCGAAGCTTGATGCTTTTGCATGCTGCAGGCGCAGGCAAGTAGTTTCAGTGTCTGCAAATAACCTGAAGATAGTGAGAGCTCCGAGGGCGTCTTTGATTTCGTGCATGTCGGAACTGGAACTCACCCAGCCCTACAAACTCGAGTTCCCCTCCACGGCACGAACATTTCATCTGTTATATATATATATATATATATGTCATCTGAACCTTCCATACTTTCATCCTCCCCAAGTGAACACACTTCAGAAGTGGCAGATATGCATAAATCAACCAATTTTTAAACCACCTTTGAAGGAGAACAAACCATCTGTATCAATCCACAGAGATAGCGACAGAAATAAAACATGGAAAAGAAAAGAATCAGTTTCCACTAAAACTTGGAATATAGTTGGGGCAACATATAGATTGCGAACAATCGAAAGACGGTTTGCCTAACAAGACTTGAAAGTTGTAACATACATAGGTGGAGAATAACAGATTTTTCTTCCGGAAGTTTCTATGATGAACTGAATTTCCTTTTGGATCATGCAACCGAGATAAGATAACACAACTTCCGGAGCAATACACCAGTCTATTATGCAAATAAAGTAAGGCAGCGTCGGGAAAACGTTGGTTTCTCTTTTTCCCTTTGCCCTTACTTTCAATCCATTAAGTGCGTTGTTTTCAAAGATAATACCCCACAAATAAATAACAATAAAGTGAAAGGAGAATATACCGTGCGAAAAATAACTGAAAGAAATCACTCGTGAAAAATGGACTATTAAAGAATAACTCCTCAATGAAAAGCAGGGGAAAAAAATTAAGGAGAAAGGTTGGATTTTTTTTTTTTTTAATTTACTCTCTAACATGTCACAACATAGGGATCAAAATCTTTGTTACGTCAAGACTTCAATTTATGCGGGCAACTAAAACAGCGAAAAGCCTAAAACCCATATTTGTTACAGAAAGAAAATGCCAATGTTAATTATGGGTTTAGCAAACTGTTTGATTAAATTAAAAGGGTAGAGTAGAAGACTACGATAAATTTCGAACATAGCAGAAGAATATGTGTAATCTATGAAAAGCTACTTTAGCTAGACTAAAACTTCATGAAAATCTAGCGGTTTTGAGAGCAGATTCATGTGAAAGCAGTTTCACAGTACAAGTTGCATCCAAATAGGCGGCTACAAATAACCATTACTAAGGAAGAGATATGGATAGGGTCTTTTGCATACATACCCTTGCAATATATCCACAATTGCAAATACCCCAGCAAAGTTGATATTTATCCGCATGCCATGGAAAGCCTCCGTCCACCTGCTAGGGTACCTAGGCAAAACCAATGGCATCTATGCAAAAGGAATTTTGCATAGACAATCCTGGGAGGGCACGCATGGAAATAAGTAAAGTATTTTAGGGGTACACATGCTAAAAGATTTGTAGCGGTAATATATATGCAAAAAATGCTAAGATAAATTGCTATAATAGCACGTCAAGAGCGGGAGCAGGGGCCAGCTATTTTACCTTTGTGATACCAATAAATTTGGTGCACAGGAGGACATTCCTAGAGAATGTCCTGAAACTTTGGAGTTTTATTATACATAATTTTATTATAAAATTTGAAACCTAGAGGTGAAATTAAAAAAATAGCAACATGTGCCTCATATCCCTTTTGTTTCCTTCCTATTTTCATTATTCACAAAATTTGGCAGCAAGGTACATCCAATTCATGCATAATAAAACTCAAGAATCCAAATCTTCATTAACTAAAACAGTTGCTGACTCAGATCCTTTCCAAAACCTTCATGGTAGGCATTCTTGCCTCGCACATCTCTTTCTACATATAAGCTGACTGAGTTAAACTTTGCACAACTAACACAATAATTTCTGGAGTCAATCTTCCATATATGCATGAGCTTTCAAAAATCTATGCATTATATTTTTGCAGATAAAACAGAAGTCTGAGAATGCTTGTACCTGGGAAGTGAAGTGTCTACCACGAAAATACACACGCCAATATCTCCAAGGAAGCTGCTCCCCCAGTAAACACCTGTCTGAGACTCTCAACCAAATTCATAGTAAATAAAGAAATGAGAGATCAGTTGATAAACAATGAGAAAAGCAAATTATTAAAGCCAATCATCTATATCATTTGAATACACGTGAGTTATTTTCCCAAAAGAACTCTTAGTTAGGAAGAAAACTCAATATCAAGCACATCTAGATATAGATGAACAAAAAGAGGCATTTGCAGCAAGTTATGAAGATAGATAATGCATATTTAGGATCTTCATTAAGTATTTCAGCTGTATATTCAAAGTTCACTTACAATGATTTAAACAAAAACAAAAAAGGTCGTCGTACCAACTATATCTTTTTATCAGGTAAAGCACGCACAATATATCACTACCATCAATATTGAAAATCACAATTATTACATTACCAATTACAAGCCTCTCCAAGTAAACAAAGCACCAACTGTTAAAAAAAAACAAGGCTAAATTACATAAAACCTCCTTGTCAATACCCCTTTTTTCACTTCCCCTCCTGTCATTTAAAAACCTACACTTTGCCTCCTTATAAAATAAAAAATATTCACAAGGGAGTACGGTATTAACTGTGACGACAAAATGATCATTTTGCTCTCACCATCTTCGTCTCTTCCCCATTTTTGCTCATCCGCCGCCTTTCCTCTTCCATTTTTTGCACCTCAATCCACCACAATTCGTCTCCATTTTCTTCTTCACCTTCTTCCCTTCTCCTCCTACACCCTCGTCACCCCTCGATTTCGGCGACAGTAAGGAGGAAATTGAGGTGGGCATGAATGGAGAGGTGGAAAAGGGCGCGGGCGAAGGCGATGCGGCGGAGAAGGGCGAGGGGGTGTTTGTGGGCGCAAACAGAGATATGGGCAAGGGCGAGGCAGCGGAGGAGTGCGAGGCGGCCAGGCGGAGGAGGGTGAGGCAACAGGAGAGGAGGCTGAGGGTATTTTTGGTATAAAAAATATAATAATATTTTATAAACGGAACCCTAACAGAGCACTAACGGCAGGGGATGAAGTGAATATTTTTCATTTTACAAGAGGGGAAAATGTAGGTTTTTAAATGACAGGAGGGGAAAGTGAAAAAGCGGGTATTGACAGGGGGGTTTTCTGTAATTTAGCCAAAAAACAAAGTAGGACGAAGAAGATGTTTATTAGTAATATCCAAACAAGAAAGTTAAGACTGGATATCCACTCACAAATCTACATTTCCTGCTTAATCTTGACTGTCAAAAGATAAGCCAAGACAAATATTATAGCAGGAAACAGCCCTAGGAAGGTCAGTGCTGGCATCAAATCTACCTGATACCAATCAACTGCAACAAATAAAATGCTAATTATCATGTTACAACTGGGAAGAGCACACTATGTTTGATTCCCTTCGTCCGGTTTAGCATTAAAATCTGTGTGGTTTTTCTCATTTCCATCACTGTAATTTCGTTCCTTTTTGTCAAGCCTTGGGTCATCAGCTTTTTGCTGCAACTGACCAAGTTTTTCCTGCAAAGTCGAAAACCAATTATACGTTTCATGAAATATATCATCATCTACAAACCCAAAAAAGTTATCAGAACCAAACTGAACCAAACTGCTGGTCAAACCATTCAAACCGCAATCTCTGTGTGAACTTGGTCTGGTTGAATAAAAAACACAAATTAGGGGAAAAAAACTGCGCAAGCCACTATCGAACAGGGAGTTTCTAAGTGAGCCGTGAAAACCAGCTTGGTTGAACTGGTTTTCTTTACAAACTTTCTATTATTTCATTATTTATTTATGCTTTGAAAGTGTAGAGCTATAACTAAAGTTCATTCAATTGTTCTTCACTACTAAATCCACTTTAAGACCATGTTTGGATGTCAGAATAAGATACTCAAAGATAATTTATTCAGTATGAAGATTTTCGTGTGTGATTAGAAGCTAGGAGTTTGAGTTTTGCTCCTTCAAATGTCCTAACATCCATGATTGGTAGGATAGCATATTTCACCTGGGAGGTGATTTATGTTATTCTGAAAAGATGACTTGAAAACTGAATATGATATCCATTCAAGACATTTGATCACATTCTTCATCTACCAAATACGACATGCTTTTGGAGTAAAGCAGATGTTCAATGCATTCCAAACAAGGCCTAAATGTACAATCAATCATATATTTATATCTTCCCTAATACTAAAACATTTACCTATACGATCTAAGACATGAGAACCATATTTTGATTTATATAAAAACAGTTGATTCAACCATTAAATCAGTGGTTACAATGGTTGAACCTTAGATATTCATCTCCATGATTTGATGTTCAGTTTGGTTCTAACAACACAGCTCTAAATTAATGTTCACCACCTTAAGAGAGGCGTTCTGGGAAAGAAGATCCTCGTACTCCTTCCTGAGCCGGTTTACTTCTGCTCTAAGTGAAGCATTTTCCTCCTTTAAAGACTCGGCACGTTGACCAAGCTCTTCACATTCAGCCTGAAGAAAAATAAAACAACCAGTAATTAGTTGAAGTCCTTATCAGTTGGAAATTAACTAGAAGTACCTAAGCGCCGATCAGGCCTTGCCTCTAGAGCAGCTTTTCTATACTAGGAAGAAACAGCTTAGAGACCCAGAAGCTTGGCTTCCAAAAAGCCTAGAGTTTTTTCTGGTGTGGAAAGTTACGAGCTTTTGGGTCTCGAAAGCAGGAGCTTAATTTTGAAGCTTCTATTCATGCTGCAGCAGAAGCTGCTAATGAAAAAACTATGCTGCTTCAAAGAGCCTAATCAAGCAGAATTCTGCAAAATCACCAGCGGGCCCAAAAAATCCCTAAAGAGGACTTAGAAACTAATTGCGAGTTATCACCTGCTTGCGCAACCTAGATCTCCGAGCAGATTCCCTGTTAGACTGCTTGCGTCTCTGCTTTTTTAATTCTCTTTCATCCTGATTTACATAAAAATTGTTGGTAAAACTGTTTAGGACCTTAGAAGCTTTGTCTAATAATGCACATACCAAAAGTATAAGCCATGACTGATTTTCGACATCAAAATTAGATAGACTTGGATGCTCCGGAACATATTGAAGTGTCCAGCCAAAAAATCTCCCTGCAATAACTAGTATGCTCATCCTCTTCTTTTTTCCCTTTTCCTCTTCTATATTTCCCTCCTCTAATTTTCTCACTTATATGAAACCAGAACTAAATTATTAATGGCAGTATGATCAGTACTTTTCATTTTATATCAAGAATATATTGTCCAGATATTCCAGACAATGTTCTTAGTCTGTTCCGTAGTGTTTCTACTACAGAGTCAAACCAGAACTAAAAATATAAAGTAGATCAATTAGGCAAATACCGCTTTGCACCAAATTTCAAACAAAAACCAACAAAATTGCATGAAAGCAAGCCAAAACTAATTCCAGATAAAACTATACCACCATAATAGTTCGGTGAGAGAGAGAGAGAGAGAGATAGAGAGACAGAGGAAGAAGAAGAAGAAGAAGAAGCAATTCCAGAATGGGGGCTAAGAAGGAAGCCATACCCACTGCTCTGCTGGAAGCAAAGCTCCAGGGATTGCTGTGGAAGGTACCTTGCCAGGAATTGCAGGAATAGCTGATGAGCTTGGAGTGCTCCAGTAGTCCATTCCTATATTTAAATTTGTGGTGGGGCTGACAACCCCTCCAATTGCACCGCTTGCTGGCATAGGCATGATAGATATCGCTGGATTCAACTTTGATTGTGACGCCGTGCGACTTATACCATTGTGAGAACCATGTGCGACATTGCCACTCTGAGAGGCCTCTGCTGCCATGTGTATAAAAGACAAGCTTAGGAAAGATATTTAAAAACTTGGACCACCCTAAACTATTATACTTATGACAAATGGTTACCTGATTTTTCAGAAGTAACAATATATATAGAGAGAGAGCTACTTGAACGACCTAACCCTACTAATCTCAATTTTCTGTAACAACCGCAAGCACATAACTGTGATGTAACTTTCACCAGTTTTGGCCTTAATTCTCTTCTTTTGAATGCAAATATGAGTTTCGGGGCATAAGTCAATGTAACTGATGGCGGTTAAGAAAAATAGACAGAAAAAGGGTAAGTAGTTGACCAAATGAGAAGATTGCTTAAGCAGTTTTCTTTTCTTTTTTTTTATTTTATTGAACTCCTAAATCTTGGAAGACAATCTGTAAAAGCACGATAGTCCAGGGAGATTTGCCGCATTTATTTTATCTTAGATATTTATTCATGACCAATTAGAGAGTTCTAGCATGACTACCTCCCAAAGATTCTTGTCCACCACTAGTCTTTGCCTGTGAATCCTGAAGAAGTAAAGATTATATAAAACGTCATATCAGATTCGAGTGAAGAAGCATTGTGATAACTAGTTTATCTTTAGATAGCGGCTCTAGGAGTAGACAAGTTGTTTCGAAAACTAGATGAAAAAAATACTTTCCTTATTCTTTGCCACCCTCTCTAAGGCTCAAATTTACCACTTTGAATTAAAAAAGTAGCATAAATGAACAGAAAGAGAACACAAGACCATCAAAAGACGCTCGTTCAGAAAACAATATGATGAAGGTAAATTAGCCTAGGCCTTTCTGCCATTTGTCTAACTAATGCAAAGTGGACTACTACTGGAGCTCACATTCTGAGAGTTTGCATCACTTCCTTCACTTGAACTTTCAGTTTCACTTTCACCACTGCAAAATGCCAAAAACAGCATTCTTTAGGAGGCCAAATGAATAATCCAATGTTATGAAAACTACCTACTTGTTACAAACCTTTGAGAAAAGGCTCCGTTTGCTGATGCCCCTGATGTTTTACCTATCTCGTTGTTGTTCTTTCCCATAATCATACTCAAGCTACCTAAACTTCCTTTGGACCTTTTGAGGGGACTTCTTTCCTTACCTTCAGATGACTTATCATCCACTTCCGAACCACCAGCAGTGGCTCCCTGACAGATGCAATGTATTGGAATCAGTATTCTTGATGCCAAATGCAGTAACAGTTGAGGTAAAGAATGTGTAACTTACAACACCATCAGCATTTCCATTTGGAGAAGGCATAGCATAAGGGCTGAATGGAATTGAACCCTGACCATTTGATTGCAATAGAGAAAAAACAAATTAGGATGCTCAAACTTTGAATAACAAAGACAAGTAAATATGTACAAAATGAAGGACTCAGATAAACATAATTAAGAAGAGCAGGCAAAACTTGCAGACTTTGGCTGATAATCTACCTGAACTTCGAAAATTTCTGTGATTTCTCTACCTAACTTCAAAAAGTTATTTTCATTTCCAAAAATTCTTTCAGAGTTATGTGAGCACTTACCGCATCCAAAAAGTTGTCAAATATTTTATTAGATAACAGAAAATTCCGTCAAAAAAAAGAATCAGTATATTTTGGGAAAGAGATACTCAAATAAAAATAATCGATAGTTTAGGAAGACAAATAAAAATTTTAAAGTTCAGCTACCCATTTTAAAATGCGCTGACAGTAAAGTAAGATATGCCTGTTTCAGCCTTTGCAAAAAGAATATACCGGAGGCATGGAAGCATGAGCATATAACCCTCCTGGTGGATACATGACATATGGTGTTGGCGGAGTCCCATAAGGCATAATGGGCTGAAACATAAAAAGGAAAATATAACATCTGCAATAAAAGCACTAATGGAGAATTCCAGGTGGTCCACACCCTCTGCTAATGACCTATTCACTTAGTGTTCATCCCTATATTCCCATACTCGAACACCTAGTTTAATCCGAATGCTTAAGAGGGAAAGACAGTCTAGTATATAGCAAAGGGTTGCAACCACATAAATAACACATGTATCAGGTAGCGAGACACAGTAAGTTCCATTTCCTTCTTTCAGCTTTCATCACAATATTAACTAGCTCTAGTTTAAAAAACAAAAAAAGTTTCAAACTTTTATTTCTAATTTGACAACTTCATACTGTCATCTAACCTTCAAGTGCGCTATCGCATTAAAATTCCAAGAACCGAAAAACAAACAAAAAAAAAGAACTCTCCACTTTGCAAGTCCCAACAACGGGGTAGTAAAGTGAAAACAAGCCGCCAAGACATCTACTCTTATAGTGCGATCACATCCCACCAAAATAAAGTTACAAGAAAATGCCCCCCTTGTACAATGTTTTTGAATATTAAATAATCTAATTTAGGAGACAATTATTGTATGCCTAACTGTTAAGATTCAGTCTCTATGACAAGTTGGTGCATGTTTGGCCCAGTTTCTTTTTAGCAAAAAAAGTGCCAGTTGACTAAAGTCACTCGGATAAGTAGTAGCTTTTTCATTGAAGTACTCCAAACATCCTAATGCAGCTAAATTTAGAAAACTTTAAATCGAAGCTTCCGCCTTTTGGTCCGCTAAGCTTATTTTGGTCTTCCACAGGACCCAAAAGCTCTGCCAAATGTCTGGCTTCTACTTCTCAAATAGACATGCAAAGTAAAGAAGCCCCACCGACCATGTACTCAAAATCGGCGGAAAAAGCCACTCGCCCTAGATTACACCTGGCCTTACCCAGATTTAAGATGACATACCAGAAAAATCCAAATTACATAACAATTCAACACAGAAATCGAAAACTTAAACAGTACCTGAGCTCCCCACATGTAAGGATGCGCCTGGGGACTTGATGTGTGAAAGAACCCAGGCGGAGGAATCGGCGAATACGCCTATCGAAAGAAAAAAGCTAGAAAGGTCATAACCTCACTTGAACATGCAATCACCCAACACAAATTGAGAAGAGGAAACTCAAGAACTACACACTTCACCAGCTAAAGACAAAGCTTACCCACCTGAAATCCTGACCAATCAGGGTATACTGGTGTGGCCGGTGCCGAAGTAGTCGGCGGCGGCTGTTCCTGAACAATAACAACCAAAAATTTGCATAAACAATTTCTCGTTTTACTATTCTAATGAGGAGATCAACAGCTCAATCACGCTAAAGCCGAATCAAAAGGAGCAGATCGAGCACCTGCGCCGCCGATGCCTTCGGCGCCTTGGGCGGAGCATCGGCTTCGCCGCTCCCCATGAATGGGGTTGGTTTCAGAAACCCTAAGCGATCACTCCATGCTCCGCAGTAAGTAAAACCCAAATTACGCCCAAAACTGATAGCCTCGCCTTGGGATCTCAACTCGAAACCCTAAATCTCACGAAAACCCTACAAATCGCGATCATGGCATCTTCGACACCAAAACCGATCGGAATCGAGATCGGGAGAGAGGGAGATCGACGCGTACCGATTGGAGACGGAGGTCCGCGGCGGAGGCGGCGGAGAACAGAGGCGAGGGCGATGAGATCCGATCCGAGAGGTGGATTTGGGCGAATTCGACGGAGCAAAATCAAAAATGGGAGAAGAGAGAGAGAGAGAGAGAGAGAGAGAGAGAGAGAGAGGGGGGGTGGACGATGAGGGCAAAATGGTAATAATATTTTAATAATTTTTATATGAACTTATGTTTATTGCTTATAGTTTAAAAATTAAAAAAAAAAATTCAAATATCATCTATTTAGTTTTACACTTTATCACTTTAGTACCATTTGATTTAAAGTATATCAATTTAGTGTCCAGTGATTTTATTTTTATCTTTTTATTATCGATTTTACTAAATTTTTTCGTTAAATCAGTGACAAAGTTAAAACTAAAGATATTAAAATAAATATTCGATAAATCTAGATTGAATATCTGAAATTTTTGTATATAATTTAACGAAATATTAACAAAAAAACTGATGAAAATATAAAAATGAAACCACAGGATACTACCTTGATATACTTTAAAACACAGAATACTAAAGTTAGAAAGTTCAAAACCATAGTATTGGTATCTGAAGTTTATCCTTAAAAAAATAGCTCAGTGGTGCTTTTAAAAAATAAAAAAATACAGTGTAAAAAGTGAAAAAACTTATAAAGTACTATCAAGTAATTAGCACGAGTGGAGTTCCTGCACTTCACTGCGGTTATTTTTTGTATAAATATTAAATTATAAATTTTATAATATGTAAATAAAATTTTGTAGTATAATAATAAGTTGAAGAGCCTTTTCAAAATTATTGTGCCGTAGTTCCATTTCCGCCCATTCGCACCAAACGGTAGCGAGATGGTCGACCGACTTGTAGTTCACCTACGTAGCCCTTTCGAAGACCTCTTCAGCACGGTCAAGTCGATTATTGCTCTCGTACATCCGCGCAAAAGCGATCCACAGAGTATGGGGCTTCCCCACCGCCTTCATCGGATCCACTATCTCCAATACTCGGGCGTGAGCAGACAGCTGCATCGCAGGATCGCCGTCGAAAAGCTTCACCCGCCTGCAATTGAAATATACAGTTAGATTCTTCCCAAAGGGCTTGTTTGGTTCATCCATTATAGAACTCGCTGCTGGTTAACTCCTTTATCAGTCTTCCGCCTTCCTCGTCACCTAGGTCGCCGTTGTCCACCTCACCATCAGAGGAATCGAGCTTGGCGGCAAGCAACATCTGCTCGAACTGCGCATACGCCTCAAAGATGAGGCCGAATTCCCCGGCAGTCGAAACAGCATTGAGGTCGGCCTCGAAGACGTCCTGCGCCTTCTTGAAGAGCCCTCTGCAGGCGTAGTAGTCGGCGAGGGAGTTCCAGAGCAGGCCTTCCTCGTTGGTGAGTTGGCGGATGCCGCTGCGAATGACGGCTTCGACGTTTAGGCCTGAAATTGAGATTTCAACGGCGTGGCCGACGACAATGGCTATTGGAGATATAGATCTATTTAACAACTAATCTATCTTTCCAGCTTTACTTATTTTCAAATTGGTTAATTATTTTCAATTTGAAACTATCTTTTAATAGACCCAAAATTTAAAATTCTAATAAAATATAGATTGATGTTTGAAATTTTGTACCAAAATATCCTAAGAGGTGTTTGGATGCTTCAAAAATACCCCAACAAAATAGGGTATAGTTTAACTATACCCTAAAAAACAGGGTAAAAGTAAAATCTAATATTTTCTCTAGAAAAAAAATTACTCCATTTTTCGGGCCGCCTCCCCACTCGCCCGACTTCCTCTCGCGCGTCTCTTTCCCTCCCGTTGCCCTCTCCACAACTTCCTCCCATCTCCTTCCCGTTGCCGCTCTCACCTCAGCACAGCTTCCTCCCATCTCCCTCCCGTTGCCGCTCTCACCTCAGCCGCTGCCGCCGCCGCCGTGGATCTCGGCCACCGCTGCTGCCACACTCATCTCGCGGGTTGCCGCCATTGCCGCGCACGTCTCGCGCGCTGCCACCTTTGTAGTCACGATCACCTCGGCCGCCGCCGCGGCCGCACTAACCTTGGCCGCCATTTTCTTTTTTCGATCTTCTCTCGCCCCTCGCCCCTCTCGCCCCTCGCCTTGCGATGGCCGGAGAAGGGCAGCCCCATTTCCCTCCTCCAACAGGTAACAGGTCTTCTTCTTCTTCTTCTTCTTCTAATTTTGTTCAATGGGGTATCCCTTCTTCTAATTTATGGGTCTTCTAATTTTATTTTTTTTTCAACAGGTCTTCTTCGGATTTTTTTTTTTTCAATAGGGCATCCCTTCTTCTTCTTCTTCTCATTTTGTTATTTTTTACAATATTTTCATATAATCTGATTTTATTTGTTTTGATTTTGTTGATGACATTCTCTGATTAGCGTAACTGTGTCAAACACTTTTTGAGATGTTTACATGAGTAAGGTAACTATGGAAGAATATAAAGTTTCTATTCTGCTGATTAGCTTTGAGTAACACTGAAGAAAAGTTGTGAGAAAATCAGATAAGATGATTCGGACATGTTTAATGAAATGATTGAGAATATGTCTGAAGTTTCTGTTGAAAAGTAGAAATGGTTAGTGAAGTTATAAGGCTTCTTGGTTTCGGTCAATGTTGAAGAGAAAGGATAGGCCACTAGCTAGAATTGCTGATGTAGGTTAAAAACAGTCAAGGGTAAAAAAATGGTCTGTACTGCTGATGAGAATATTGCTATTCTGCAATATTCTCATTGAATAGCAATATTCTCATCAACAGTTATCAAAATTGCTATTCTGCAAACATGTGAAAACTTGGACTCCGAACCTTGACAGAGACTGTACTGCTGACGAGAATATCAATTTGGGTAGAAGACCCCACGAAGGGGAGAGAAAGATTAAAAAGCACATAGCTATGTATAAACATATACAATGTGTCCATTTTAAGGTGAACCTAGTTAGGATTACACAGCTATTGAAAGAGACTGGAAGCTTTTATTGGTCTATGGCCGTTGATGTATACTTTGTCTTTGATCTTTTGTTTATACTTTGCCAAAATGGGTTGTAGCTTTGCCAAAATTGGGTTTTTTAATTCTCCAACAGCTAGAGATAAAACTTTCCGACGACTAATTTTTCAAATTTTAATTTTTAAATTTTAAATTTTAAAATCATTTAATAGTTAATAATTTAAATTTAAATTTTGAACTTTTATTTTAAATTTTTAGTTTTTAAAGTCATTTAATAGCTAATAATTTATGTTTAAACTCCCAAGGCTAATTTTTAAAGATTATCAGAAATTCTGTAGAATTATATAATGTGTATTCAAATAGCTTTTAAAATGAACCCGTGAAATATTTTTGGAGTTACAGGATACTCCATTTCATTTGGATCAAAACTACGGTATTTAAACTCCACAAAATTTATTTACTGCTCATCCAAACAGAGCCTAAGTATGAATTTTTTCTTCTGTTTCTGCAAATAAAATTTTATATATATTTTAGCTATAAAATGGATATATCAATAATTATTTTAATATTTATTTCAAATCATCATATTTATCAAAAAATTTTAAAAAATTTTTTTCTAAAAATAATTTGTCTATTATATTTTATTTAAAATTATATGTTACATTCTAATTCAAATTCAAATAATTGTCGCCGACAAAAATTATATAGTTCTATTTTTTTAAATTCATACATTGAATATTTCACTATATGTTTTTTTTTTTTTGAANATCCAGAGGAACACTGGTGATTCACACTCCAGAACTGCAATATTTCTGCCGACTCAGACCTAACTCCATACATTGAGCAAATTCACAGTTATTTGGGTCGGCCGTGGCGGAATTTATCTAGGACTTCAAAATTTTAATTCATGTTTAATTCAAAATTTAATATTTAATTTTGATTCACTTTAATTAAAATTTCTAACTGTTAATTCAAATTTAATATCTAAAATTATATTTAATTCACGATTTAAACTTAAATCTTAATTTTAATTTAAAAATCTATAAATTTAAATTTAAGTTATATAATTAAATTTTAACTCTAAATTTCAGATGAAATAAAAATTTTAAATCAAATAAAATTAAAATTAGATAGATATTTAAATTTAAATTTAAATTTAATTATCGGTTGCAAAAAGTTAATATAACAACTAAATATTAATGTGAAGAATTGAGATAATTTTTAAATATTCACCTTAAAAAGAAAAGGATATATTGAATGATATAAAAATATTTAATAGAAAAAGAAAATATTATTCGTTAAAGATAAAAAAGAATTAAAAATTTGTTTTATTACGTTTTTTGTTTTGTATAAGAAAAGGAGAAACCGAATTTTTTTTTCCACAAAAAATAGGTCTATTGATGGGTCGAAATTTGAAATATGTGCTTTTCTATATATAGTATTGCACGGGTACGCTTATATAATTTCATTTGGACCAAAACTACGGTATTTAAACTCCATAAAATTTATTTACTGCTCATCCAAACATGGCCTAAGTATGAATTTTTTCTTCTGTTTTTGCAAATAAAATTTTATATATATTTCAGCTATAAAATGGATATATCAATAATTATTTTAATATTTATTTCAAATCAATACAGATTTGTGCATCATATTTATCAAAAAATTTTAAAATTTTTTTTTCTAAAAATAATTTGTCTATTATATTTTATTTAAAATTATATGTTACATCCTAATTCAAATTCAAATAATTGTCGCCGACAAAAATTATATAGTTCGATTTTTTTAAATACATACATGGAATATTTCATTATATGTTTTTTTTTTTTTGAAAGATCCAAAAGTTAAATATATATTTTAAACTAAAAGTGTCAAAATTTTAATTAACGTTTAATTCAAAATTTAAAATTTAATTTTGATCCACTTTAGTTAAAATTTTCTAACTATTATTAATTGAAATTTAATATCCAAATTATAATTAATTCACGATTTAAACTCAAATTTTAATTTTAATTTAACTCTATAAATTTAATTTTAAATTATATAATTAAATTTCAACTCTGAATTTTAGAGTTTAAATCAATTGAAGTTAAAATTTAGATAGATATTTGAATTTAAATTTAAATTTGATAATCGGTTGCAAGCAATAAAAAGTTAATATAACAACTAAATATTAATGTGAAGAATTGAGATAATTTTTAAATATTCACCTTAAAAAGAAAAGGATATATTGAATGATATAAAAATATTTAATAGAAAAAGAAAATATTATTCGTTAAAGATAAAAAAGAATTAAAAATTTGTTTTATTATGTTTTTTGTTTTGTATAAGAAAAGGAGAAATCGAATTTTTTTTTCCACAAAAAATTAGGTCTATTGATGGGTCGAAATTTGAAATATGTGCTTTTATATATATAGTGTTGCACGAGTACGCTTATACAATCGTTGGCATCTGTCGCAGATGATGATACTGCATCGTGGCAGGTGATCGAATGCTTTGGTTCTGGTGAGAGGCTGTAGCATACTCGACGCCTCACCGGAAGCCATTTTGATAGATGTCGTGGTTCCCCAGGATGGCACTGAGAACTACATGACAGTGATGGCGGCTATAGATACAGCACCATCGAGCAGCGAACACCGCTATGTCATTTACATTCGGAGAGGGACATATAATGAAGACGTTTTCGTTGAGAAGCCGAATGTAGTTTTCATAGGCCCACTGTGGCTAGGGTATCACATAATCACTGACCCAGCTGTGACTGCTAATTTCACAGTCATGCTGTTGATCGAGGGAGACTCATGGTTGTCTTCTACTGGGATTAGTTACAAGAGTGGATTGTAGTGAGATAGATTAGAGTGTGGGTGAGTCAAGTGGCTAGGGTATCACATAATCACTGACCCAGCTGTGGCTGCCAATTTCACAGTCACGCTGTTGATCGAGGGAGACTCATGGTTGTCTTCTACTGGGATTAGTTACAAGAGTGGATTGTAATGACATAGATTAGAGTGTGGGTACTTCTATAGATTTGAGAGCTGAGTTGGAGAGGAAAGTATGATATCAAAAGATTATTATTTAAATGAGAAAATATTTTTGGCATAAAAGTGTCCATATTTTGTTTAAGTGAATGTGAATGTATTGGCTACTATAATAATCTGCAATAAAACTACATAATGAATACTATATTACTATTGTTTTGTGATTGTAACCGACAATTTTATTTTATTTTTATATTCTGATGGAAAGAAAGGTTGGTTGTGATATGTTAGAAGCGAGGCGAGGGTGAAACTGGGCCGGGTTGGAAATGGAACAGACATGGCTCAAGTAAATTGAGTATATTTTGGGCCAGACTTTGGCTAAAAATAAAATAATATGAAAATAAAGCCCGATCAAATATTAGGCTTTGGTTAGGGCCATGTAAGAGGCAATATATATATATATATATATATATATATATATATATATATATATATATATATATATATTATTAATACACACACATTATATATATAATTAAATTATTATTAATACACACACATTATATATAAACTGGAGCTTTAAGTATAAATTAAATAATATAATATCAAATTATTAGAATAATATTCTATCAGTGCAGTTTTGAGGGCTACCAGGATACATTATACGCCCACTCCTACAAGCAATTCTACCAAGAATGCCGCATCATCGGCACAGTAGACTTCATATTCGGGAATGCAGCAGCTGTGTTCCAGTTCTGTCTCATCCTCGCCTGTCGTTCTCTTCCTGGCTAGGCGAACACTATTACTGCCCAGGGTCGTGATGACATCCAGAGGAACACTGGTGATTCACACTCCAGAACTGCAATATTTCTGCCGACTCAGACCTAACTCCATACATTGAGCAAATTCACAGTTATTTGGGTCGGCCGTGGCGGAATTTATCTAGGACTTCAAAATTTTAATTCATGTTTAATTCAAAATTTAATATTTAATTTTGATTCACTTTAATTAAAATTTCTAACTGTTAATTCAAATTTAATATCTAAAATTATATTTAATTCACGATTTAAACTTAAATCTTAATTTTAATTTAAAAATCTATAAATTTAAATTTAAGTTATATAATTAAATTTTAACTCTAAATTTCAGATGAAATAAAAATTTTAAATCAAATAAAATTAAAATTAGATAGATATTTAAATTTAAATTTAAATTTAATTATTGTTTGCAATCAATAAGAAGTTAATATAACAACTAAATATTAGCAGATAGAATTGAGATAATCTTTGAATATTCACCTTAAAAAGAAAAGGATATTGAATAATATAAAATTATTTAATAGAAAAAAAGATATTATTCGTTAGAGATAAAAAAAAATTAAAAGTTTGTTCATTACATTATTTGTTAAAGAGGAACCAAATTTTTTTTCTACCAAAAAAAAGGTATGTCAACATACCTAAAATTGAAAACTAGTAATTACAAAATATTAGCGGATAGAATCTAGATAATTTTTAAATATTCATCTTAAAAAGAAAAGAATATTGAATAATATAAAAAATATTTAATATAAAAAAGATATTATTTGTTAGAGATAAAAAAAGAATTAAGGGCGTGTTTGGTTCGCCCATTTTTTATCCTGTAATTGGAATCGGAATGGACGAATCCGTTTGTCCGTTTTTGGTTTGCCAATTTTGACGTAAATTTTTAGTATTTAGTTATAAAGATAAAATTGACTTATTAATTTAATTATATTTTTAATATCTGAAATAAATACCGACAATGAAAATGACTCATTTCGATTCGAATTTAGGTGGCGAACCAAACAGAATGAGATAATTAATCATTCTGATTCCATTTCCAACTTATTCTCATTCCGATTCTGATACCGATTCCAATTTCAAACCATACCCTAAAAGTTTGTTTTATTACATTATTTGTTAAAGAGGAATGAAAATTTTTTTTCACCAAAAAAGGGTCTGTCAACATACCTAAAATTGAAATATATGCTATTATATATTTAATTTTAAATTTTGAATTAAAGTATTAATTCATATTTGAAATTATGAACCAAATTTAAAATTTAACATTGATTTGATAAGCATATTTAAATCATTCTATTTTTCAATGCTAATTTTTTTTAGTTAGTTAATTGAGAGATAGTGTATACTAAATATTTTCAATATGTGTTGAGTAGATATTTTTGTTTTTTGATTATTATGGAATATTCTTTTATAGGGCAATTGTGAAAAATATTTTATAGCAGATATCCTTCAGATGACAGAAATTTGGATTTTTTTTCTGTTCTCACAAATGGAATGCAATATTTTTTTCTACTAAAAAAAGATTTGTCTACAACTATTTTAATAATTATCTCAAATCAATATAAATTTGTGAATTACATTTATTTTCAAATTTAAAATTTAAAATTATAAATTCATATGTTATATTTTATTGAAAAATATCTCATATTTTAAATATTAGTAGATAAAACTGAGATAATTTTTTATATATTCAACTTTAAAAAAAATGTTTAAATATTATATATGCGGAGAGTATTACGTGATTAGATATTATGTAGGTGGTGGGAATTACATGTGAAAAAAAATATTTAAGATATGGTAGATTGTGAATATTATAAAATACGATATTATGTGTGCGGCAGTTATTAGAAGATAGGTGTGCATATAAAAGTGAAATTTGATACGTACTATTTAAGAACAATTTAGATACAAAAAAAAGTGACAGACACTTAATTCGTCATTCAGGAGAAACTTTTTTTAAAACTCTCTCTTTTATAAGTAGTATAGATAATTTAATTATTATTAATATATGTACACACACAATAATATATATATATATAATTAAATTATTATTAATACACACACATTATATATAAATTGGAGCTTTAAATATAAATTAAATAATATAATATCAAATTATTAGAATAATGTTCTACCGGTGCAGTTTTGAGGGATACCAGGATACATTATACGCCCACTCCTACAAGCAATTCTACCGAGAATGCCGCATCACCGGCACAGTAGACTTCATATTCGGGGATGCAGCTGCTGTGTTCCAGTTCTGTCTCTTCCTTACCTGTCGTCCTCTTCCTCACCAGGTGAACACCATTACTGCCCAGGGTCGTGATGACATCCGGAGGAACACTGGATTCACGCTTCAGAATTGCAATATTTCTGCCGACTCAGATCTAGCTTTGTATATCGAGCATATTCACAGTTAATTGGGTCGGCCATGGCTGAACTTATCCAGGACCGTGATTATGGAGACCTACATTGGGAGCTTGATTCGGCTTGAGAGGTGGCTCGAATGGAATAGTAGTTTTGCCCTCGACACTCTCTATTATGCAGAATACATGAATTCCGAGCCAGGTTCGGGACTACGTGGACGGGTTAAGTGGCTAGGGTATCACATAATCACTGATCCAGTTGTGGCTGCCAATTTCACGGTCGCGCGGTTGATCGACGAGGACTCATGGTTGCCTTCTACTGGGATTAGTTACAATAATAGATTGTAGTGAGATAGATTAGAGTGTGGGTACTTCTATAGATTTGAGGGCTGAGCTGGAGAGGAGAGTACGATATCAGAAGATTGTTATTAAGTGAGAAAATATTTTTGGCATAAAAGTGTCCATATTTTGTTTAAGTGAATGTGAATATATTGGCTACTATAATAATCTGCTATAAAACTACATAATGAATACTGTATTACTATTGTTTTGTGATTGTAACCGATAATTTTATTTTATTTAGGGAAAACTTCAAAAACCCCCCCTGTGGTTTCGTGCATTCTCACTTTGCTACCCTGTGGTTTAAAACGTATCATTTTGCCCCCCTGTGGTTTCGTTTTTATCTTTTTGTTATCAATTTTATTATTATTATTTTTTTAAAATCAGTGACAAAGTTAAAATTAAAGGATACTAAAGTGACTATTCGATAAATANTTTTTTAAAATCAGTGACAAAGTTAAAATTAAAGGATACTAAAGTGACTATTCGATAAATATAGATGGTTATCTGAAGTTTTTTGTATATAATTTAACGAAATATTAACGAAAAAGCTTCCGAAAAGATAAAAATGAAACCACATGGGGGTAAATTGATACGTTTTAAACCACAGGGTAGCAAAGTGAGAATGCACGAAACCATAGGGGGGGTTTTTGAAGTTTTCCCTTTTATTTATATATTTTGGGTGGAAAGCAAGGTTGGTTGTGATATGTTAGAAGTGAGGTGAGGGTGAAACTGGGCCGGGTAGGAATTGGACCATCGTAATTCAAGTGTGGCCCAAGTAAATTGAGTATATTTAGGGCCTGATTTTGGCTAAAAAAAAATTAAAAAAAAAATGAAGCCCGATCAAATATTGGGCTATGGTCAGGGCCATGTAAGAGTCAAAATATATATATCACCACTTTTTATACGATTTTTATTTTCAGCAGTTAAAAATTATTGATTTTGAATTTTTTCGATTTCCAGGTAAATGATATCGAAAAATCACAGAAATTATTTTCTAGAAACTTCAAATACGCTAGATCAAGTCTAACTGTCACGCCCCAGATTACTCATTTTCGCCGTATATATAGAAATTTTTTCTGTATACGAAGCAATAGCTGTACCTGTACCTGTAATCATACAACACTACAACCAGTAGTATAGAGCTGCTAAAAAGAAAACATATATAAATAACATCGATTCAAATACATATATAGTATCCAGATACAAAACAGTCGCTTCAGCGAGAATCTAACATCAGTATGTACAAGAACAAAAAACGAACACTACCTGTAGCGGGTAAATCTCTAGATCAGCAGCAACACTGGAAGGGATCTAACTCGCGACTCCCTTTTCACGATCTATATCCGCAACAGCAGCAGCCGAAGAAGAAGACTGTACAAAAAGCTTCTACAACTGGGTGTGAGAACTACTGCAAAAAGAAGTAGTCCTCAGTGGGTACTGCTACCAACCTCAACGGCTCACTCACTAAGTCTACAGAAGTATGCTCAAAGATAGTAAAGAAAGCTGGAACAATTCTACAGCTATATGTCACTATACTATCGTGATCCAACACCAACTATCTGTAGAAAATGCAAGTCCTGACCCAATCTCACTAGTCATCAGGGACTGTGAACACACCCGTCCTGCCTGTCGAACCTACACTAATTACCACAACGCTGGATCATCAATGGAAAGCAAGTCCAACCAGAACAAACCAACAACAACGCAAAAGCACAAAGCCCGACTCTGGAGTCGCACTCGTGGGCGCTACCCAACCGAGTATGCAAGCGTATTTCTGCCGAACTCAATCAGACTCTCACAGGCTGTAATCAATACAGAAGGGTCTAACTGGTATAACAACCATAATCAGAATGAAAGAAAATTTACCAGGTTCCTTAAAGAAAAATCAGAATTCACTTCTAATGTGGTTCAGCCAAGCAGAAAGCGTCTTAGGTAATTCCACTACAACTGCATCGATTTAATAAGTTCTTTATAATTATTTACCAATTAAACTTTTTTTTTTTTTACTATGTTAACTTCATAGGTTTACAGAAGATGATGGCCCAATCAATAGCAAGAGCAAACCCTGACAATATAATAAAATTATTCTGTTTATTACTTATGCATCTTTTTGGATTTTTGTGATTAATAGATGCACATCTATTCTTTTTGCGAGGCGAGGGGGTTTCGATGAACGGAGCAGAGGAAGGAAAGGGTGCGCCGAGCGCGAGGAAAGCGATGAAGGAAAGAGGAGAGCTGTGGATCCGAGCTGGAAGATCGGAGAGAGCGCGGATTCCTGTGGGGAGATCGGAGAGAGATCGAAGAGAGAAAGAGAGGCGGGATCGGAGAGAGAGAGAGGCGGGATAGGAGAGAGAGAGAGGCGGGGGCGAGGCGGTTGCCAAGAGATCCTCACCAGATCTCACACCGGCGAGGATCGTGCCGCGAATCTCGGCGGGAGGTCGGAGAGACCGCGGATCCCGGCAGGGAGATCGGAGGGCGGATCGCAGAAAAAGAAAGATGGGAGGGACAGCATGGAGGGAAAAAAAAACGCCGAAGATCGCGCCGCGGATCCCGGCGGATCCGCGTGGGGAGATCAAAGAGAGAGAGAGGGGCGAGGAGCAAACCCCACGGGCCCTCTCGCGCCCCGCGCGCCACGCCCGCCCGGCTCGCGCCTGCACATGCGCCTACCCCGGCTCGCGCTCGCACACGTGCCCACCGGGCTCGCACCCGTGCTCGCCGGCGCCGGCGCCTGCGCCTCGAAAAGGCGGAGAAAACGCCACGTCACCCGTGCTCGGCCCGCGCCAACTCGCGCCAGCACCCGCGCCCGCTCGCCTCCCGCGCCCGCCCCAGCTCACGCCGGCGTCCGTCCGCGCCAGCGCCTCCGCTCCTCGCTGGTGGGCCCCACTGGACCCCCCAAATGCGGGGAAGGCTCTATACAAACTCTCCTTTCACTTATTTGTATAGATTTTGAAATATAATGGATGTGGTGCATGAGATGCACTTGTACACCCGGTGTAGAGAGCAAATTCTCATGCTCCGTTTCTCATCGCGGATTAATTTTAATCTTATCTTTTAACTCTTATTTATCAGTTCACTGCGACGAATAGAGACGAGAAAAAAATTATAAAGAATTAGGATGAATAAAAAAAAAAGGATGTTTGGGACTTTCGCTCTATTTACTTAACGGATCAGAGTATTATTTGATATATATATTTTATTTTTACTTATCGTTTTATTTGGGCAAAACGGGTCAACAACTCTACCAACCTGGATCCATTCCCCCGTACCACGCCATGCTTTATTATTATTATATTATTATTGGCTAAATTATATAAAATTTTATTGTCAAAATTCGATTTTTCACTTTTCTCTATTGTTATTTAAAAATCTACACTTTACCCTATTATAAAATAATTCAGAGAGTAAACTGTGATGACAAATGATCATTTCGCCCCTTACTATTTTCGTCTCCTTCCTCATCTTCCTTATCCGCCGTTTTGATCGGCCGCTGTTCGCATCTCGATCGGCCGTGATTCCTCTCCATTTCCTTCTTCACCCGCTCCCCTTCTCCTTCTACACTCTCGTCGCCCCTCTATTTCGGCGACAATAGGGAGGGAGGAAATCGAAGTGGGCGTAGATAGAGAGGTGGGCAAAAGCAATGAGGGTGAAAGCAAGGCGGCGGAGGAGGGCGAGAGAATGTTTATGGGCACGGTCAGAGATGTGGATGAGGGCAAGGCAATGGAGGAAGGCGAGGCGGCGAGGCAGAGGAGGGCGAAGCAACCGTAAAGAAGGCAAAGGGTATTTTTGGCATAAAAAATTTATAACGGAACCCTAACGGATCACTAACGGTACGGGGTGAAATAAATATTTTTTATTTTACAAAAAGGTATAGTATAGATTTTTAAATGACAGTGGAGGAAAGTAAATAATCGAAGTTTAACATCAGAATTTTATGTAATTTAGCCTATATTATTTATTTATTTACTAATTTAACTCCACAAAACCCTCCTCCTTCTCCGCCTCCTCCTCCATGCGCGGCGACTCCGACCCCCCTCCGCCGCCGCCGCCGCAGCCGCTGGAGATGGCGGAGTCCGGCCGAGACCCCGCGGCGGCGGAGGCGCTCCGCCTCCTCGCCATGGCGGAAGCGAGGCTCGCCTCCGCCTCCTCCCTGAAATCCGCTCTCAAGTACGCCAAGCGCGCGGCGAGGCTCCGCCCCGGAGTCGGCGGCGCCGCGGCGCTCGTCGCCGCGCTCCGCGTCCTCCGCGCCGACCCCTCCGACCACTACGGCGTCCTCCGCCTCCCCCCGCTCTCCTCCGCGGCCGCGATCCGTCGCCGCTACAAAACCCTAGCCCTCGACCTCCACCCCGATCGCTCGCCCTTCCCCTCCTCCTCCTCCTCCTCCGCGGTGGCGGTGGCCGAGGAGGCGTTCAAGCGCGTCGCCGAGTCCTTCCGCGTCCTCTCCGACCGGTCCCTCAAGCGCCGCCTCGACCTTCGCCTCCGCCGCGGCCGACGATCGCCGCCGCCGGAGGAGGAGGAGGAGCGCGCCGCCACGTTCTGGACCGCCTGCGCCGCGTGCCGCCTCCTCCACGAGTTCCACCGCAGGTACGTCGGCTACCGCCTTGTTTGCCCTAGCTGCCGCAAGAGCTTCCTCGCCGTCGAGGTCCCCAACCCCAACAACGACGACGATGACGATGACGAAGCCGAGGACCCGGAACAGGAGGAAGGAGAAGAAGAAGCAGAAGAAAATGGCGACGACAATGCCGATGATAATAAGTCGAGAGTTAGGGCTAGCTCTAGGGATAGGGCTAGGGCTAGGAGGGTAACGAAGTCGCGATCTAATTCTCGGCCTAGGGTTTCTAGATTCCCGCCATTGGCGCGGCAAAAACGGAGAATTGAACCCAGACTTTCGAACTCGCCATTGGCGGGGTCCAAGAAACCCCGGACAAATCCGGAGAAGACGCTAGCCGAGATGCAGATGGAGCTCAGCAGGGAAAAGAAGAGGAAGGAGAGGAAGGGAAATGTGAAACCTTTGCTTCAGCCAAAGGAGGAGGAAGAAAATGATTCGAGCCTAATGGTGGTCGAGGACTCGGATTTCTACGACTTTGATAAGGATCGGTCGGAGAAGAGCTTCAGGAAAGGGCAAATTTGGGCAATTTACGATGACGATGACGGGATGCCCCGCCACTACGGGTTGATCGAAGAGGTCGTCTCTTCGGATCCATTTAGGATTAGGATGAGTTGGTTGGACATCGAAAACCATGGAGATGAGCATTTGCTTCTTTTAGAGAAATCGGGGTTTCATATCTCGTGTGGGCGATTTAAGATTGGGAGAAAAGTTGAAATCCGCTCAGTCAATCTCTTCTCCCATTTGATCGACTGCGAAAGGGCCGCGAGGGAGCTTTTTAGGGTTTACCCAAAAAAGGGTTCGGTTTGGGCGCTATATGGGGATTGGAACTTCGGCGGAGAGGAGAGGAGGCGACACTATGACATTGTTGTGTTGCTCACAAGCTATAGTGATATGTATGGGGTGAGCATGGCGTATCTTGAGAAGGTGGGCGGGTACAAGAGTGTATTTAAGAGGCGGGAGGTTGGCGCACTTGCTATTAGGTGTATTGAGAAAGAGGATGTGAGGGTTTTCTCGCATCAGATTCCCGCACGGAAGCTTTCGGGAACGGAAGGGTTGGATTTGCCGAGAGATTGCTGGGAGCTCGATCCTGCTTCACTAACTGCAGAAATGCTCTCTGTTACTTGGAGTAGGTAATGTTTGCTGCGATGATGGTGACGTGCAGCATTGTAAAAATTCCATTTGAACCGACAATGAAGTTTTGCTTCGCTTCGTCAAACTTGGGAGGTTTTTGGCTCGCTTACCTATTTTCTGAAATTTGATTCGTCATCTTGATTCCATTCGTATCTTAGGTTGCATTTGTGAATTTTAATGTTGTTCTGTTGCTCGTGATTGTTATAATGGCTAACACTAAAGTATGTGAATGCCGACCATAACTGATGAATGACTTAGCTCAGCAGAAAACTATAAGTTGTTTCACAGTTTCAATACATAGCATTTAGTGATGCCAAAATATGCTCTCAATAAACAAGGATATGCCCAATTCTCACAAACTCTAGAATTGTTCGCTTGTTCTCAGCTATCTTTTATTCAGGTGTCTATGTTTGTTTGTCTGTGTATTGTTTGCTAAAATTGTAAAGATTTGTAAATCTGCTGCGGGGAACCATTTATTGCTTACGAAGTTACCTTTTAACAGGAATTGCCTGAAACCTTTTCAAGATTCGACTTTATAGCAAAAGATGTAACTATCTTCTGAAGTTTGCCAGTTGCATGTCTTCCTGTTTGTATACTTTCTATATGTTCAACACTGCTATTGTTATTTCAATAACAATTTGAATACGTCACGCATTCGGCATTCCATTATTGCATCTAGAGTAAGCTGGAAAAAAAGAAGTCCGTCATGGGACGACGCAAGATTACTTTCAACTCTTTAGTCTACAATCTTGTAGTTCTTAAGGCTTCAACGGTACCAGTGTTACATCAACCGTCGGACAATCGCACATGGGATTTGAATTTGTCTTTATCACTGCTCAAATGCCTAGATAGTAAATACGCACTTATTATTTCATTTTGCCTTGAGATCCAAAAATACTCCAGATGTATGAATTATTTGTTTCTATGCATGCCTCCATACTATTAATAAGAAAATTCTCTACTAGTTTGTAATTTCTTAGCACAAATAAGCTACTAGTATTAAAAATGATCAAACATCAGTATCAGGTTATTCTTTTCATTGTTATGCTGTTATATGTGATCGAAGCACTTACTAGAAGGGTGCCCTTTGAACTATAACATGTAAATTACCATGTTAAAAGTAGTTTTTACAATATAGGGTATGTTTGTTTCGCTGGAGGTGAAGTTTGATGGATGAATTAGAGTTTTGGTGAATCTCTTTTGTTGTTTGTTCTTTAGAGCTGTGGAATTGAAGTTTCTTTAGTTTTGTTGTCCGTTTGTCCTAGTGTGAATGACGTAAAAGTTGAAATTTTCTGTCATTAATATTTTATCATTTGTTCCTCACTCTCCTCTCCTATAATTAACTCCGGTCGGGGTGAACCGAAGACAATCACGGTATTTTTGAGAGTTTGAATTTCGACCGGAGCTGGAATTACGCCGAACCAAACAATGGAGGTGGGCATCCGAAATCCACTTCTCCCCCTCTCCATTTTTGGTGAAACAAACACAATCAGTAGTGTTTCTTCAGCTTCGATGTAAGTTTGCAGCAGACTCCGAATTTAGAATTGCAAGTCCAAAGGTTTGCGGGTTTGGGCAGTGACAGTGAACTGAGAAGATGATTACTGAAGCACACCATCCATGTGTGGGTGAATGTTGAACTTCCTTCGTAAATCACGTCTTTATCTCTGCTGAATTTAACAGTAACTAGCGTGCGCTCTCCAGTTTGATCGGTGTTATTTGACTGATATAATAAACTTGGCTGTTTTCTGTATAAATTCAATTTTATTGTGTCTCTGGGTATCCTTCTTGTGTAATGTTGCCGATGTCTGCAGGTGCTTAGCCCAGATTGGGACAGATGCTCTCTATCAATCTGGATCCATTTACATCCCTACTTTTCTGCTTCTTTTCTTTCTTGGGGGCGTGTACAGTGTGTGGATGTGTCAAGATGTGTTCACCTTACAATCACACAGCACCAGTTTTCCCAATATGAACTCTAAAGCCAATAGGAATAGTTAGTTAGTGCAGAAACTCATGCAAGCAGTTGGAAGCCCTAAATTTATTACGATTAAATCATCATACCACTAAGACACAAAAATTAAATTTGAGGGGAAAAAGAAGAAAAAAAAAAAAAACCTGCAAAGTGTTACCAAATCCAATCTTAAGACAAAACTACTGTTATTTCTCCACCCATGTTGTGACCAAAAAGATCCTGGTTAAAACACCAACTTTACTCATTCGGTAGTAAAATGTTGATGCCCTCTGCAAAGTCCTATGACATAACATGCATAAATATTGTATGGGGAATTTCAGGTGGTTTCATCTATCCAAGGAAGTTCATGATCACCAGATGGAGCACTAAGTTGCAGAGGACGAAATCGGCGAAGGCACGTTCTGGCGGTAGATCCTGAAATCAGTTTCATACCATCGTTAAACACGGTGAGGTTCTGAGAATTAAAGAGAGCTTTCGTAAGTTACCTTAAATTCCTTGTTCTCTTTGTTGACTTGAATGCGGAGACAAACTGCACCAACAAGGATAGTAATACGCGATAGAATCGCATAAACCGAGAATACAAAAAGCAAGTGCAACTTCGTATCAGAAAAAAGGGCATGAAAACGCGTGTAAGCATTGTTATTTTTTGCATTGTTAACCCCCTGGAATTTTAAAAATTGTATGTTATCATGCTGACCTACGAGCAAACTGCTAGATAGTTAAAAGAGGAGTGACGGAAAAAAATATGTAGTTTTCAGCACCTCAGGGAAGCAAAGTGAAAAAATCAACGATATTTATAGGTGTTCAGATACTCTAATGCAGTTTAGCCAGAAAAAAAAAGAGAAAAAAACGAAGAAAGAATTATATACCTGCGAGTACTGCCGTCCCTACGCACGAAAGTACACCGGAGAGGAAAGAGTTGAATGGAAATGATCCAACTATTCCCATGTAAACCACCTGTTGCACCATGAAAGGAAAAATGAACACTGCAAAGATTAAATACACCAGCTTTGTAAAGGTCACTGTAGTCACAAATAGAATACTCATAGAGAAACATTAGGTAATCTGCTACAGCATTAATGGGCTGCTTTACAAGGCAAACTACACGATCCTTGATGATTGAGTTTTAAATAATCAACTTAGCTAAGTCGCTGTATGTTCCACTCATACAGGGATCAACAATCAATCCGAGAGGAAACAAGGGTGGTAGTTGCACATAAAAAGGATAAAATAAATAATCTATTTTCTGACGACCTTTGGGATTGACGTAGTTTCCACACACAAACTTCTCTTGTGCTCCAATGCGAACTAGCTACAAGTTAAACTAGCCCCTTCGAAGCATATTTACTTGGTACAAATTACAAAAACTTGTATAAGCGACTAACAGAAAATAAGGTAACTTGAGAATGTGCTTCAGGATTACAGAACATACAGAATTACGTTAAAGCATTTATTAACAGTGATTTAAGGGATCTGGTTTGTGAAATTGAACAGTCTAATTTTGGGCGTACAAAATTAACTACTAATTATCCCTTTGTTATACACTAATATTGATGAGGACATCTTTCTACTATTTAAATTTAATTATTTTTTGGCTAAAATACAGAAAACCTCTTTGTAATAATATCCGCTTTTTTCACTTTCCCTTCCTAACTTTTAAAAATCTATATTTTATCCCCTTAAAATTTTAGAAATATTTTCAGTAGGGTACAACATTAATGGAGAGGGCAAAATGACCAAATTGCCCATCTTCTATAAGAAAAAAATAATTTTTTAATGTATTTCTGTCATTTTGAAAAACATTTTCGGTACAAATTATAAAAAATGGACGGAATAGTGATGGAACCCTGACAGAGGAGGGCTAAAATGCAACAACTAAAATGTTGAGGGAGTAAAATATAGGTTTTTGAAAGTTAGGGAGGGAAAGTAAAAAAGTTGGATTTTCTGTAATTTAGCCTTACTTTTTTGAGTACTGACGCATCCGTTTGATCACTCTACATGAATCTTCTTCAGTGTTCCATATTTCTATCCCTGGTGGCAACAAGAAACTTAACTGTATTATAACACTGCCACCATTTCTACCGTTATCTTGTTTGTCAGAATCTTGTCGGAGAAAGTCAAAATCGAAAATAATAATAATAATAATATGGTCGGTTGGTTTTAAATAATAGGGATGATCAATTAGGCTATTTCTACAGCCAACATTTTGCTAGAAGTGTTTAATAAAACAATAACAAAATATAGCAGATTGATTTATAAGTTGTTACAAGTAATCGAGCCAGGAATAACGCAAGAATGAGGACACTGAGGTTTGAAAGCAGAAGTACTGAAGTACTAAAATTACATCATTTACAAGAATTCACACTTTGATAGGATCAAAAAGAGCAAGCAGAGTTCTACAACTTGATATTTCACTTGGACTCATTTGTACGATCGGCATAGTAACTTTTGCCTCGGCATTATCTCGATTCTTCTTCATTGTTGTAGACCCATTAATCTACTCTCATCTATAAACAAGCAGAATGCCTATAGACTATACTGCTGATCTTGCAACCAAATTAACATTTTTACTAGGCTGGATCAGTGGGCATTATCTCGATTGTTCTTCATTGTCGTAGACCCATTAATCTACGCTCATCTATAAACAAACAGAATACCTATAAACAATACTACAGATCTTGCAAACAAATTAACAATTACTAGGCTGGATCAGCGGCCATTCCATTTTACTAGGGCATTTAGTTTGAGACTCGCGAACTATCAACTTTATACATCATTTAAATATGGATACAGAAAAAAGAACAAATGAAAGGACATGTCAAAAAGAAAAAAAGAAATCATGGAGTAAAATAGTGAAAAAATTTTACTGCCAAATGACAAGCAACAATCAAACCCTGTAACAGATTGAGATTAACAAACATTTCTAAATCATTAATCATCACATATTGTATAACGAAGACATCAATTCATAAAACAATCTATATGCAATTAAAAGTAAGAGACAAAAAATATCAGTTGGTACCTGAATCAGCGCCGTCGCAACAGCGAAAACCACATACAGATCAATAATCTGCCAAAATTCACACAAATAAAAAGAAGAAGAGAGAGAAACCTCTATCAGATCCTCCCATCTACTAGTTAACCAAATCGAATCAAACTAAACTGAGAACCACATCTGAACCCACCTTGAGGTTAGTTGGCGTGGCGGCGTACGCCTTGCGGAGAGACTGAATCAAAAGCTGAGCATCGTTCGTAGCCTTCGGCATCTTCTCAAACTACTGCTTTTCCAATCCCTAGCACATCACAAACACAGGTAAAAACTCACAGATCTCCACTACAAACCCTAAAAATGGAACGATCTTTGACAAAAAAAAAAAAAAAAAACCGATAGCATTACATAAATCAGAGAGGTTTCCGAAGCGATCATGTGATTTAGTGTTTTGAATCGAAGAATGGGGGGGTAATTTGTCGGATTTGGATCAGAAGGGGATCAGATCGAATCGAGTGGTGACAATTCGTGGATTGAAAAGAAGAGGAGAGAGAGGAGATCGAGAGGAAACCCTAGAATTCGAGAGGAGGAGGAGACGAACCTGAGAGAGCGCGAGAGAGAGAAGAGGAGGAGGAGGCGGAGGAGCTTCGTCGTCTCCGCGATCGCGATGGTCGAGTGCGATTTGGGGTTTTTGGTGCGGGAGAACGGGGGTTTTTACGGGCCGGTTTAGTTGGTGCGGTCCATCCGAACCGGTGGTTCCTAAACAAACCGAACCGGATGCACGTGCAGCACGTGCAACCGTATCTCCCGGTGGAGAATAAGACTAAGGGCGTGTTTGGTTCGCTTCTTTTTTACCATGGAATCGGAATCGGAATAGATAAATCCGTTTGTGGGTGTTTGGTACGCGAGAGTTCTATTCCGATTTCGATTCCCGAGTGAAATGGGAATCCCCTAATCACCTATTTTTTCAATCCGGCCTAAGAGGCCAGATTGAAAGTTGAATTCGGACGGAATGGATATTTATTCGGATTAAATTTATTTTTTCAACTTTTTAATTAAAATATGAGCTAAAATTTTAAAATTAAATATATAATTTTAAATTTTAATTTAAACTTAAATTAAAAATTAAAATTTAATCAAGTATTTCGAATCTAACTTATGAATTTGAATTTAAATTAAATTTTAATTTATATAAAATGTTATTCAAATTTTATTTCAAACTTAAATTAAATTTATGTATTCAAATTAAAATTTAAATTATAATTTTAAATTTTAATTTGAATAAATCAAAATTTAGTTTCATATTTTAAATTATCCACTCAACTTCAAAGTTTAATTTTTTTTAAAAAAAATAGATTTAAAATTTTGACATTATTTCAAAATTTTGATGTAAATTTTTAATATTTAATTTTTAATTTGAATTTAAATTAATATATTATAAAGATAATGTTAGTATATTAATTTGATTACATATTTTTATATCCGCCTGAACATATACACCGACAATGGAATGATTTATTCCGATCGCGATTCAGGTATTGATGAGACAAACGAATTAGTAATGAGTCATGTTTGCCGATATTGCCCGGATTCCAGCTTATTTTTGATTCGATTCCAGATTTCGATTCCGACTCGAAGCCAGAACGCGTCCTAAGAGTGCATGATAGGAGCTGGCAAATGAGCGAGCCAGCCTCGCGTTCGACCGCGGTGGTGAACGTGCGATATGCTTGGCTCGCTCGGAGTTCGACTCGGAAATTAAATGAGCCGAGCTTGAACAAAAAAAAAGGCTCAAAATTCATTAAGCCGAGCTTGAGTATTACTCGCGGGTGCGTTCGAATAGGCTCGAAAACTCGAAAAGTCGAATATATATATATATATTATATATATATATATATATATAATATATATTATATATAATATATATATAATATATATATTGTAGAGCTACCTATGCTATCGAAAGTATAGAGATCTGGTGCTTTCGATTTTTTGATTCTTAGATCAATCCGTTTAATCGTTTCTTATCTTTGGATTAATATTATTATTACCCTGTAGGGACCATTCAAAGTCCTAAGAGTATTATTTTTAATCCAGGGAAGATCTGCAATCATCCAACCATACAATTTTTAATCAAGGTCAAAATTCAAAACATCAAAATCCTCTATATTTTCGATAGCATAGTAGTTCTAACTATATATATCTATATATAGTTGGACTGGGGTACTATTAGTAGCAAAATCTCATTGTTGCTACCAATTTTTAGGCCTTTGATCAACTCTTTTTATTATTTCTAACCATTGGATTAAATACTATACACCCAGTGGGGACACTCAACCCTAGGGGGACCACTCAACTTCTAACCGACTAATATCATCCTGACGCCTTACAATTTTTCATCGCAAGATAAAACTTGATAAGCAAAAAGAAGCGTTTACTATTAATTAGTATTTCCAGCCTAATTCATAGTATTATAATTAGAGTGAGCTCTATTGCTATCGGAAGCACGGAGTTCTCATGCTGTCCAGCTCGTTTTCGATGTTGCGGCTTGTCGAATTGTCGATTGCTCGTTAAACTTGATCTAGAGTATTTGAAGTACGCTAGAAAATAAATTTTATGATTTACGATATCATTTGCCTAGTGAACGAAGCTCAAATCAACGGCTGAAAATAAAAATCTTACAAAATGTATAATATGACATTAAAATTTTAAATCAAAGATATTGATCTTGTTTTATATATGTATAAAGAATTTCTATCAAAATTTCACGGATTTGGATTTTCTTACACCGTTAAACTTGCAAGCGCTCACTACGGCCTTTGAAATTTGTTGATTTTGAGTCATTCGATCACTAGGCAAATGATATCGAAAAATAATAAAATTTATTTTCTAGGTACTCAAATACTCTAGATCAAGTTTCACGGAGCCGATCGACGATTCGAAGTCGCAACACCGGAAAACGAGCTGGAAGCACGGAAGCTTCCGGTTCCGATAGCATAATAGCCTCACTCTAGTATATATATATAATATATATATATATATATATATATATTAATATATTAAAAAATATATTAAATATAATATGTTTTATTATATATAGGCTGAGTGAATAATTTGAGTTTATTAAAATTGGGCCAATGTTGTTGGCCATAAAACAAAACCCAATAGACAAATAAAAAAGCGCAAAATTTTACTAAATTTATATATTTTACTTTCTTTCTTTCTTTCTTTCACAGAGCTCTAAATTTCAATATGTTTCTTCTTTCTCTTTTCTGTCTCTCACCCTAAGTGGTCAAGCCAGAAGCCCTCAAGTGCCAAAGTATACATCATATGCCCGTCGTTGCCTCCTTGCTATTAATTGTATGCTTGAGAAAATATACATAATATTTTAAAGTAAAAAATTATTATTCATATAAAATTTTAATTTAGTTATATTATGATTGATGTATTTAATCGCAATATTATCTATATAATTTATTTATTTTGACTGCAATAAATGAAAATAGAATAATATAGAGATTGAAGGGAAGAAAAGAATTGTGTGAGGCTGAAAAAATTAGATATTCAACTCATAAATTATTTTTTTTCATATTATAATACTATATTTCATATAATTATTTTGTACTTTGAACTATTAGAAATATTTTTGTATTAAATTATAGATAATGTTTTATACAAATTAAACTATTGATCGTATAATGTTGAGAATTTCAAGCGGCTCGTTTAGGGCTCGAGCTCGCTCGACTTGAAATTAGGCTCGCTCGAGCTCGGCTCGAATTAATTTCAATCCAAGCTTGAGCTTAAATTTAGGCTCGAAATTAATTTCAAGCCGAATTTGAGCCGAGGTAAGCTCGCTCGAGCTCGGCTTGTTTCCACCCCTACATGAAGGTATGCAAATGGATCCGGGTTGGTGCAGCTCCCGCCCCGATCCGCTCCAAATGGATTTTTGGATAAGTTGTAATCCAAAATATAAAAAGTATAATTCATACTACATTTGTCTTGGTTCGCTAAGTAAATGAAGCGAAAGGTGAAAGAACTTTTTTTCTTTTGATCCGTCGCTATCTGCTAAAGATTCGTTTATGTTCTGATCCGCCTAGAATAACGCGGTAAGTGAAAACTAAAAATATAATTAAAATTAATCTGTCTCGAATCCGCTCCGACCTGACGAGAACCACTAACCTGGAAAAGGTGATTTGGTCTCTACATTTTTTTACTTAATCGTTTTTAATGCTCTAACATTCGCTTATATTACAATTTAATATTTATTGTGAAATAACTATTTTGCCTCTTCATTGTGTGGATATTTTTTTATTATAGCTCAAACGGAGTTAAAAAATTATTTTTACAATAAAGTATATCTATATTTTACAGTGGAGAGATGACAATACTACATATAAAAATTCAAACACTAACATGTTTAAGTCAAAAATACAAAGGCCAAGTCACCATGTGATATTTTAATCTTCAAACTTTATTTTATTATAATTTGTAGCTTAAATTTTTAAAATTATTACAATTAAAACTCACAACTCAAGATAGTTAACTAAATATTGATGTGTTGCTTATTTAATAATATAAAAATATAATCATATTATGATATCACATTCTTTCTTTGGCAGCTACAAATCGAAATTTACTCAACTGAATTATATTGTAAAACTTATCTATAACAATTTACAAAAAAATAATAAATTAAAATTTGAGAATAAAAAATGTCAGGTTTGAGGACCAAACCAAAAGTGTATATAATAGCCATTATTCATCTAAAATTGGCTTCACATACATTCTAGAAAGGGTAAACTTCAAATACCCCCTTGTGGTTTTACACGTTTTTACTTTAGTATCCTATGATTTAAAGTGTATCAAGTTAGCCCCTATGGTTTCACACTTTCTTACTTTAATACCCTATAATTTAAAGTGTATCAAGTTAGTACCCTCTGATTTCATTTTTTTCTTTTTATTATTTATTACACTAATTTTTTTCGTTAAATGAGTAACAAAGTTAAAATTAAAGGGTACTAAAGTGAATATTCGATAAACCTAGATAGGATATCTGAAATTTTTTGTATATAATTTAACAAAATATTAACGAAGGAAAACAAAAATCAGTGACAACGTTAAACTAAAGGTACTAAAATAAATATTCAATAAACCCAGGCAGAGTATCTGAAGTTTTTTGTATATAATTTAATAAAATATTAACAGAGGAGCCGACGAAAAAAAAAAAATGAGACCACAGGATACTAAATTGATGCACTTTAAACCACAGGATACTAAAGTAAGAAAGTGCAAAACCACAAGATACTAAATTAATATACTTTAAACCACAGGATGCTAAAGTGAAAAAATGCGAAACCACGTAGTGGTATTTGAAGTTTTCCCTTCTAGAAACTTCACAAGTGCCATCAAAGTCCAGAAGGTTAGAGGTTTGAAAAGCAAACTGGCTAATTAGTCAAACAAGCAACGCAGCAGAAAACAGGAAAAAGCATGTGCCATTCATGATTCATCTCAGCAATGAGCTGTTATACTCACTTTGGTATACAAATATCTCATTCCCAGGTCAATAAAAAAAAAAAGAGAAAAATTAAGAAAATGATTGTTTTAAGACATGCATGCAAATACAAAATTTGCCAAGAGTATTTATGCAATTTTGCAAATTTATATGCTAAAACCCAGGATAGTCCCCCTCATGCAAATTTGAACCAAGAACGAAATTAAAAGGGAATCAAAATTTTGAATCCGCAAATGATTCAGCATAGAACCAGTATCTGTTTAACAAAGAAAGAACAAAACAAACAAAAGAACTGCGAGTCCACCTCGATAGATTTCGCAAATTATATGAATGAATATGACTACAGAATATCGATCTACAAGTAATAATCAACATATATATATATATGTAAAACATAACATGATCTAAACAAACCTTTTCGCCGTACAGAGGCCTCATCACTTCTATCTCGACTGTTTCAAAGAAGAAAAGTTTGCTCCAATTCAAGATCTGAAGTTTCTCTTTTTTTTTTCTGAGTCTTTGACATACCTATTTTACTTCACCATTCCATGAATTCATTAGATAGTCGATAATAGAGTGTAAATGTTTAAGGGAATGTGAAGGAACCGCCGATCTGAGAATTTGCTGACGGGGGATTGATCGCGACCCAGAGTAGCGAAATGGTGATGGCGATAAGCCCCGACCACACGAAGACGATCGTCGGAGTTCTCCCTCTTCGGCCCATGAGCCCCTTCGCAAAGGGATAGAGATGAGCCAGCACCCAGAAACTGAAGAACACCCCGCCCAGCAGCTTGCTCCACTGCGGGATCACGCTGTATATTGTCCTGCTGAACCCGACAGCGATCGCGATCAGGTTCACCATCATGATGGTGATGGGCGGAATCATCAGCGACGACCACTTCACGATGTACAGATCAGCGAACTCGTCGTCGACGTCGTCGCCTCCCGATTTCGAGGTGAGCGTGAAGGAGATTTCGATACCGGCAATCACCTTCAGCAGCCCTTGGATCACAGCGGCAAGGTGGGCACTTGTCCCTCCAATAAGCCAGAATTGCTCGTTTCTCCACCACTCTTCGAGATTGATTCCCGACCACTTGATTTCAAGAACCGCGAGCGCAGAGAGCGTCACGGTGATGGTGAGGAGGTATGTGAGGAATGCAACGTTGAGGGTTTGGACGATGAACTGCCCCGAGAAGAGAGAGAGGGCCGGGAGGAAGCAGTAGACGATGAGGAAGATAGAGGTGAAGGGGTAGATACCGACGTTGAGGTACGCGATCCTCTGTAAAAACTTCATTCTAGGGCTTGCGAGAAGGGCGTTGTTGCGGGAGAAGAAGATCTCGACTGAGCCCGTCGCCCACCGGAGCACCTGGTGGAGCCGGTCAGTGAGGTTGATTGGCGCGGTCCCTCGGAATGCGTCGCGCTTGGTCACGCAATAAACAGACTTCCATCCCCTGTTGTGCATTCTGTAGCCCGTGACGACGTCCTCAGTCACGGATCCGTAGATCCACCCAACACGATGACCCCACTCCGTCTTGTCCTCGTACCAGCACGAGATCACGCTGATGGCCTCCGCGACGGTCGACGCGTCTAGAAGGTCACGGGGGATGGTGAGGGCGCCGGGCGGCCTGCCGTTCTTGACAGCGGGATGGTCGGCGAGGGGCCGGCCCTGGAACTCCGCAATGGGGATCGAGTCAATCAAGAAGCTCGAGTTCCCGAACTTCTTCGGAAAAGTCGAAAGGTTCATCTCCTCCTCATCAAAGTCTCCCATTCGGAGCGCCCTCGTCTCCTCCGATGCGACGGCAGAAACATTTTTCCGCCGTCCAGGGAAGCAGCAGCTGCAGCAACCTGCGCCGTGTTCCTTCGCCCGGGGAGGGTCGAAGCCATAAAGAGCAATGCGGCGGAAGAGACAACCGGTCCCCACATACACTGGGCCTTGGAGGCCGTCGAGGGCGCGCATGTTGACGTCGAAGAAGACAGTATTGTTGTTAGCATAGCGGTCGGAGGGGTCGATTCCCTCGAACCGCTGGGGGAACTGGACGTAGCAAAGGCGGTCCCCGCCACGGTCCATCATGAAGCACATGCCCTCGCGGAAGGCCTGGGAGTTGTACACGTAGTGGTCGCAGTCAAGGTTGAGGATGAAAGGGCCGTTCGACATGATGGCAGAGGCGCGGACGAGCGCGTTCATTGCCCCCGCCTTCTTGTTGTGGTCGTAGCCAGGCCGCTTCTCACGAGAGACATAGACCAGCAACGGTAGGCGGATATCCACATCAGTGAAGTCGAGGGGCCGGCCTTCGTCACCGTTGTTCCCGTACAAGGGCTCGTCACTCGGCGGTTTCAGCATTACCTGTAATAATAATAAAGAAAATCTAAGAGTTCATGCAAACACCATGTTTTTTTTAATCTAATCTTGTGTATTCGAGGCAAATTATATATTATTGTTCACCGAGGTGGGACGAATTATAGGGTGATTAAGAGCTTCAAGTACAAAATGATGCACAATAATAGCATCGAGATGCAAAGAGTTCACAAATCAAATACATTATTTGACAAAAATATGCAATAATAAAATGAACGCTTACGTGGATATGGAGAATAAACCACTGCGTAGCCCTACCGATTAGCATAAATTTGTCACAGTTCGAAGTTATGATAGTAATCTATGCGTAGAATTGAATGATTTAGAGAACATAACATTAAACATTCAGAGGAGGAATAATACTGAGATGTATACCTGAATGACTCCAGCATGGTCACCGCGACTATGCTCGGAGCCCGGGTTAATCCAAGTCCCGGGCCAATGTGTACCATCCGCCATCCACGTAGCTTTCGGGATCTTCACCTGTTCGATGGGATCATCACCCGCCATCTCCCTCTGCCTCTTCATGGCCTTGATCTCCTCGCGAGCGTGGTACGCGTCCGACCTCCTGCGGATCGAATCGGGCAACCCGTTTATCCGAACCTTGAACTCATCGTACTCTCTCTTCACCCGTCTACGATCCTTCACAAAATCCGATTTAACCTTGTTCTTATATGGATCCTTCTTCAGATTAAAGTAGCTCTCAGGGTTTCGTGGCTCGATATCATGCTTGCGACAAAATGGGACCCACAAATTAGCAAAGCTGGCAGCCTCAGCCATGGCCTCGAAAGTAAGAAGGGCCCCACCATCGTCTGAAACATAGCAAGAGAGCTTCTCGACGGGGTAATCGGCTGCGAGAATTGAGAGAATGGTGTTTGCCGTTACAAGAGGGGGTTCCTTTTCCGGGTCGGCGGTGGAGACGAAGATGTCGAGGCCTGGAAGATCCGATTTTCCGGTGGGGTTGTTGGGAGTGGGTGTTTCGAATTTTTCTTTTAGGACGGCAAGGTCAGTGGCGCGGTTCACAGGGCAAAGTTTCGGGAGCTGATCCAAAAGCCAGGAGAAGGCGAACCATAGTTCGCAGACGACCGACATTCCCCACAGCCACATAGCGTCCTTGTTCTTGTGCTTCACTCTCCACATAAGGAAGAGGACGAGGGCAATCATGCGAATGGCGATAAGAAGCCTGAAGAAATAACGCAAAGAAGTTAACAGATAATCGACTTACATAATTTTAAAACATACTACATTACATCACCTATCATATAGATTATGGATCACACTCCCTAAAGCAACAAAAATAAAAGGAAATTTTGAAGAAACAATATTAGAACTGCAAGTGGTGAAACTATTCAAAACTTGTGGAAACAATGGCTCCCAAAAGAGTTATCAAAATATACAGTAGGACTTCCCAAGTAATATATTAGTGATAAACTATCCAACTCACTCATCCCCATCAATGTTGAGACAAGAATAAAAGTTTCCGAAATAAAAAATGTTTCAGATCAAGCAAATTGATATATCACCTTCTTCTAATCCACCTGAAAAGAAGGATCTACCTGTCATTTTTAATAGCACCAATGCATGTGTTAAAATTCGATAACAAGCAACCACAGGTATAACTGCAACTGCACCCATTTTGCACATATAACTACTCTAACTAAGAAATCAGTCCACTTTGCTCTGTTCATCTATAGAGATCTCACAAGAGATAGAAACACAGATATTTTTATAGCGAGATCGAACAAAGATGCACTAGTCAAAACATTGTAGTAGTAAAAGAAATATACCTATATGGGCTCAGAATGGCCGCCGGGATCTTCAGCTTGCGGGTGAGCGGCCTCCACGGCTTGCTCGACAGCTCTGACGGCTGCCCATCTCCTCCATTTCCATCATCCCCTCCATTCTCCTTGGGCCATATCGCATTCCCATACCCGTAAGTGCCCTTCGTCTCAAACAGCCACCTGTTATGATCCCAATCCCCCGTCTGGCTCCGGCTCATCATCTTCTGCGACCTCATTATCGACAGCCGTCTCTCCATCCTTGAAACACCCGCGGGCGGCGGAGGCAACGAGAGGTGCGGCTGGCCCCCCATGCTACTATCATTTACAATGTCCTCCAACTCCGTGGTCTTGTACGGCTCCTTGCACCCCGGGCAAATCCCGCCCGCCTTCACAGCATCGCCGAAGCACTCGGCGCAGATCTTAAAGTCGCACTCGCAAGGGAGTATATCGATTCCTCGCTCGTCGCTCATCACTTTGGAATCGCAGCCCTGGATCGAGCAAGAGGAGCCCTTGGCCCCCGCCATTTGCGGGTGGCTGGCCTCCGACTCAATCACTTTGTCCATCAAATGCGCACGAGTTACACTGTTAAAGCCGCCGGTGAAGAGGGAGTTGGACACATATTGTTCTTCGACTTTAGCGGAGATCGACGGGTCGATCGAGACCTCCATCGGCTGGTTATCGGGAGTGGCAGGAATATGGACATGGTAGTTCGTAAACTCCTGGGAGAACTCTCCACTACCAATTTCGCTATCGAGATCGTCGCGGGAGTAGCTCACGTAGCGACCGGATTGGGTCCGACGCGCAAATTTTACAGTGGGGGCCGGAGGGGCCGCAGCGGGGCGTCCGCCGCCCTGAAGCGGATCGGCGGCCGATGCGGCCATGCGGGCCGATCGGCTATTTCGAAGCGCGCTGTTCGATGCCATGGTGCTACTCTTTTGATCTACTACACGGCCTCACCAGATCTATAACACCCAATATACATAATAAAGGAAAGATTATAAGTAAGAAATTTTGAAAATTGAGCACTTTTTGCTAGAGATCAGGAACTTGGTCGGAACAAAGAGCCGTAAAGAACAAATGGTTGGCTCAAAAATCCAATCTTTTTAAGCACTACACAAAGAGAACCAAAGAACACAACACCGAACAACGGATCTGCCGAGTCAGGGTTTTATAATCACAACACCCAAATTCAAGCGGAAAGAACGAGAAAAGTATAGGTGTTAAAGTAGCATATGCATACCATCACACGACCGATTCAACTCCACCGCTCTCTTCCTCTTCCGCTTCTTCTACTACTGCTTCTTCTTATTGTTGCCGAGCTCTTGCTCAAAGGAAGAAGCGTTCAAACGCGGAGTTGAGGGGGATCCAGATGGGTTTGGTCAGGTGGGGAGCGGGGCTGAGAATAAGTCCAAGGACAAGTAGAATAGTCCAAGATCGGTGAATAGTTTATTGGAGAAAAACTAGTACAAGGAAATGGGAACCAAAGAAACTAGGGTTTCTTAAAAAAACAAAGAGAGAGAGAGAGAGAGAGAGAGAGAGAGAGAGAGAGAGAGATAGGGAGGGGGAAGAAGAAGAAGATGAGCTCGACAATGGCGACGAGGACGGCGACGGCGAGGTTGGGATCGGAGGGTTTGGAGCTTCGGAGATGCGTCTAGGGCTAGGTTTAGGGTTAGGGTTTGCTTGGGGACGATGATATAGAGAGAGAGAGAGAGAGAGAGAGCTTAATAAGGAGTGTTCGCTTTCGCTAATGGCGCCTGTGTCTCTCTACATTCCTTTTATGGAAAAAAAATAATAAAAAGTTCTCTAATTATCAAAATATTTTTTTTTACGAAAAGAACCTCCTTATTAAATTTATTTACCAAAACTAATCCTCGCATTTTACATAAACTTTATTAACTCCCCCGTTCACAAAATTACATTTAATTATTTTATATTTTTATTTTTTGTTTGAAAATTTATAATTAAATAAAAATAGTAAAGTGGTATTTTTAAAAAAAAAACACACAATATGACAAAATATAAATTATAAAATAATAAAATATTATATTATTAGTGTTACATAATTTGCTAAAAAGCATGATTTTATAATTCTAGTTAATGCTTAATAATATATTTTTACCCTAAAATAAATAAATAAACAAATTTTTTGAACCAAGCGATGAAAAAGTGAAAATATGCAAAACAATAAAAGAGAAAATTGAATTTACTCTTTAATATAAATATTGATATAATTTACTTATCAGAATTTATTTTTAATTTAATATGTCATAATTTTTTTCTCACGATTCTTTAAGGCTTCAAAATATAAACAAGCCCATTTTTTCTCTTTTAATTTTAATAATAAATAATGAGAGTTAAATAGTAGGATAAATTAATATTTCAGACATATGGCCAAATTCTATTTATATTAAATATATATATATAAAGTTCGGTTACTATGCTATTAATAGCACGAAGCACTTGGTGCTACCAAGTTTTCCGCCGTTAGATCTACCATTTTGATCATTTTCATCCGTTAGATCATACTATTCAACCAACCACCCACTCAACTCTAGAGGGTCCACATCATCCTAACCGCACATCTCTTAATCCAATGGCTAAAAACTTGTTAGCACCAATGACTTGGTGCTATTAATAACATAATAGTCTAGTTCTGTATATATATATATATTAAACTATTTAATTTAAAAAAATTAAAGGATCTAGTTTGTAAAAAAATTGGTAAAGTTCCCACGTGGTCTTCGTACTATTTTCCCACCAAACTTTTGACATGTACTAATTAGTAAAAATCAATTTTGTTAGGGACTTAATTGAAAAAAGTACACGCAGATTTAGAGAGAGAGATAGGCGGAGAAGAGAAAGGCATCCGAGGGAGGTGGGTCGAAATCCACTGCACTTCCCAAACAGCAAACACCATTTTTGTGGGCCCCGCGTCAGCGTGGACGAATAGAGTGTTGACACGTCACCAGGCCCTTCATTTTCACCCTTGAAGTTGTGTCGAATTACGGAATTGGTAACCCGGAAAAAGCGCGACAAAAAGAGTTGCGAAAGCGATAGGCTTTTTCCTTTTTTTCTTTTTTTTTACACTTTTCCTCTTTTTTTTTTTTTGACTCTTTCATTACTTTTTAAATTAATTATTTTGATTTTTGAGCACGTAATGACGAAATTGCCCCCCCGCCCAACGGTTCTCCAACGGCTCTATTTTTGGGACCACGTTTTTGGTTTTCGCAGTCACTGTTGTCAAAAAAAAGTATTAGAGATGTTAACGGGTTTGGTTTGGAGCGGGTTTTTAAAAATTCGGTTTCGTACCTTACTCTAAACCCGAGATCCGAACTCGAATTCGAATTCGATGGATTTTAAAAATTCATATCCAAATTCGAATCCGACCAAAAATCTGAAACCCGAACCCATAAATTCGAACACAAAATAATATTTTTTTTAATATTTCAAAATATATTATATTAAATTTAAAATTTTAAAGTACAAATTCAAATATAACATCAAATTTTTATACATATATTATATATAATGCAAGATAAATTCAAAGTTTAGATTCGGGTTAGGGTTCGGGTTTGGATACAATCAAAATCCATGTCCATTTAGCATTGAATATATTCGCTCCATTCGAATTCGTGTTTAGGTTAAAATAAAATTTCGAGTATTCGTACTCATTGACATCCCTAAAAAAGATGAAGTGTGGTTCAAAAATTTTAAAAAAAGGGCTTTTTTTGTATTTATCCATCTAAAAAAAATTATAAATAATTTTAAAAAATTTAGAGTAAACTTCAAATATCACCCATGTGGTTTTATACTTTTTCATTTCAGTATCATGTGGTTTAAAATGCATTAATTTAATACCCTATGGTTTCATTTTTCTCTTTTCACCGGCTCCTCCGTTAACATTTCGTTAAATTATATACAAAAAACTTCAGATATCTAACCTAGGTTTATCAAATATTCAATTTAGTACCTTTTAATTATAATTTTGTTACTGATTTAATGAAAAAAATTAGTGGATGAGATAATAAAAACAGAAAAATAAAACCACGGGGTACTAAATTGATACACTTAAACCATATGGTACTAAAATAAAAAGTGCAAAACCATAGGTGCGGTATTTGAAATTTTTTTCAAAAATTTATATTTGTATAAATAGTTTTTTTTTTCTTACTGTACTGTACGAGTGTTCATATGGTATTTTTAAGTTCAATACAGTGATTGGATCACCGTGTTCCCTTTTATATTTTTTTCGACCCTGAGTAAGAAAAAAGAGACTAGAGTCAGTGTGGATATAAATATAATGATTCATTCATTGTGCTCAACTTAAAAATACAAATGTGACGCTTCCATACTATGTAGATGGTTACATGTGTAAATATAAATTTATTAGGATTATTTGTAAAAAAAAAAAATTGAGATGGGCTAAATGCAAAAAAAAGCCTTAGTATATTAGTTTTGATTCTATCTAAAATTATAATCTTTTTTATCTAGAGCTTAAATTTTTTATTTTAGTATTAAAAAATAATTAATGAATTTTTGAATGGAAACAAAACTGATATGTGACAGTAGATCAGAAGCTCCCAAATAAGGTGGGAGCTCTCAGCGAAAGTTTTATCGGGTTAAAGTATATAAAATAAGAGTGAACTTCAATTTACTCCATGTGATTTAGCATATTTTTACGATGTAATTATGTGGTGTAAAAATTTGTACTTAATTATTTTATAATTTTAATTTTGTTTTATTAAAAAACTTATGGTTAAATTGAATAATGGAAATTTTCTCATTACTTTGTATATAAATTATATAGTACAACTGAGCAATAACTAATATACTCATTTTATCTTTAAAAATGATGAAAAAAGGAAAGTTAATTAGTCAATAGTGGGAAGTATATAAACTTTTATGTATGTATTTATTATTTTAATAATATATTGGATACGTCAAAAAGTTTATCAGCTATACTATACCATTTATACACGGAATAATGATGAGATTATAACAGTGCTAAGTTATATGCTATAACTCTAAATTTTAAAAACGTAAAGTAAAATTTTCAAAAGATAGGAGATTAAGTAAAAGGACAGATATTTACAAAAAAAAAATATTGAGACAGTTTAGCCATTAAAATTCAAGAAATAATACACAAAGAATATTCAGAGCATATTCCTCGTACAAAGGGATGCAAACATGACAGATCCGAGAGCAGGTGGGGTTTTACCGTTTTACACCTCCCGTTCTGTTTTTTGTCAAGTTGGAATGCATTCGGGGCGGATTAATTTTAATTCTTTTTTAACCTCCAATTGTAATTTCATTCAAGGCGGATCTAGATGGGAAGTGGTTTTGGTGAATTTTTTGACGGATCGGAACTGATCAAAGGGAGAAAGAGATTTTCATCCTCCTGGTTTATCTACTTGGCAGATTGGGACGGATTTAGAATAATAAGTTATATATTTTTTATATTTTTTATTCTCATTTATCATCTCATTCGGGCGGATTGTGTGGAAGATCCATCAACCTACATCCATTTGCATCTCTAGGTACAAAGAGAAGCATTTTCGTATACCTTTGGTTCGATCCGGGAACAAGAGAGAATAAGTTTTTGTTCTCCCCTTTATTTTCAAATAAAAATTTTTATATTCGAGAACAGTAGTTCTCGAATCCTTGAAATAAAAGGGTATAACCCGACATAAGTCTGGAACTACTGTTTTACCATTTTTTATGGAACAAGCTTGTTTTCACATGAGGACAAGATTAATTAAAGTTTAAATTTAATTTTAATTATAGTATTAAATTATTAATTAATCTTAAATAATAAAGTAATTAATTAAATACTCATAATTAATTAGCTAATTAATTATCAATAATTTAATACGTTTATCTATAAACCAATATTTATATTGATCAATTATTAACATTTTAATTAATCTAATTAATTTTTTTACTAGTTATCTAACTAAAATAATTTACTAAAAAGTTAAATTATTTTTTTATATTTAGAAAATATTCAAGGCTAATAAATTTATTAATTATTAAATTATTTTAATTAATATTTTAATATTAATTAATTATATAAAATATTTTAAATTTAAAATTATACTTTTTATTCCTCTTCTAATCATCTAAATATACTATTTATCTTATTCTTAAAAAAATAATTTTAATTTTCTTTCGAATACAAAATTTATTTAATTTTTATTTATATCTAAATTTATAACTATTCTTAGATGCGTTTTAAGGGACCAGGGAATCTTCGCTGTGCGCGCCTCGGTGGTCCCACCGCTGCCACGTGGCAGAAGCGCGTGGGACCCACACACCGCCCCGTGTGGGACCCACGCTCCATGCCCGGCACGTGACGCACGTGCACCAACCCCGGCGGTGCGCTCCAGCCCATTGCCGCGGCGCAACTTCCGCTCGTTTGAAAAGACCAAATTACCCCTACACTTTACATTAATACCTCAATATAATTTTTTCCTTAATTTTTTTTTTAAAAATCTATTAATTAGAGATTGCACTCATACACCTTTCATTCTAAAATTCACATAAATTAAAATAAATATTTAGTAAAAAATTAATGAGATAATTAGAAAATAATAAGATATATATTTTATTTTGGGGTGCATCAATAATATTGTTTATTAAAAATTAGACTAATTTCAATTTGCCCCCTATGGTTCAGCGGAAAAATAAATTTATCATTAAATAAGATAGTAAAATTGGTTACTTTTTAAAAATAAAATTATGACATTCTATTTAACAATAGTTGCTTACCAGTGAAATCTAAATAAAATAATAGGAGGATAAAGAAAAAAGGATTAAACCATATAAATATATTTTTTTAAATGCGAAATGACAAGGTAACAGTCGATGGGACATCATGTTGCTGATGAATAAAGGGGTAGAATTTATTTTGCTGATGAATAAAAATAACAGTCGAGGAAAGTGGGAGAGGAACATTCAGCGCCCGATGTAAAGATGTAATTCGGTTCCGTTCAAATAAAAAAGAGAAAAAAAACTCGGTTTGGTTCAAGCAAAAAAAGAGAAAAATATATAGAGAATTTAAGCCAATTCGGAAGAGCCGTACTAAATAATGATTGGTTCGGTTCAAATAAAAAAAAAATTGATTCAGTTCAAGCAAAAAATATATATATATATATATAGAAAACTTGAGGAGATTCGGAGTGGAGCCCACACCCAATAATGAAGAAAATATTACTATATAACAAATTTAGAGAGAATAATATATATATGTATATGTATATAAATATAGATTCTTATGCTAAAAATATAAAATTATACAACAATTAAATATAAATTTTTACATTTTTAAACAACAGGTGGTAAAACCAAAAAAAAAAAAAAATGCTAAACCACTTGGGAAGAGCAATTTAAAGTTTTTTTTTGTTTTTTTTTAATTCTCCAGTGAGTAATGAATATCTTTTTAGGCACAATATGAAGTGATTAAATTAATAGCCATCATGTGCTAAAGGTAATGTTATTGATTCTAGTGTGGGGACATCATGTTGAGCTTTTGACCAAGTTCTTATTTTCTTTTGATAAAAATTTATAGAACTTAATTGAACCATAGACTGTTTCAAAATTTACTATCTGACCTTTTAAAATTTTAATTTATTATTTCAGTTAATTAACGAGTCTTTTATTTTAAAATTTAAGTTTATTTTTTATTTTAATAAATTTATAGTTATGAGAATTATATGAAGTATTCTAACTAAATCAGTAAAAATAAACGATGCATTCAAATTTTGAAATCAAATTATCGTTAACTGACTTAAATCAAACAAATTAAAAGGTTGGATAATAAAATTAGACTTTTGAAAGATTGAGCTGTCGATTTAAAATAATCCATAGTTTTTGCTTTAGACAAGCTCGGTACATTATTATCTTTTCATTTTTAGCTATAATAATTTATCAATTAATTTTGATGAAGTTTTATAAAATGCTCTACTTTCTATATATATATATATAGAATTGAGCTCCTATGCTTTTAAAAGTACAAAGTTATTGGTGCTTGTAGATTTGTAGCCATTGGATTAAGAGATATGCGGTTAGGATGATGTGGGCCCCCCTAGGGTTGAGTGGATGGCTGGTTGAATAGTATAATCTAATGGTTGAAAATGATTCGAGAAATAGATCTAACGGTAAAAAACTTACAAGTACCAAGTGCTTTGTGCTTTTACAAGCACCATAACTGGACTCATATATATATATATATATATATATATATATATATATATATATATATATATATAGTGTTTAGTATGTGGTGTACTAAATTAATGAATGCATGCTTTCACATAGGTTTTCTCATTTCACACATTCACAAATATATAAAGAATATACAAAATGATACCTTATTAAAAACTTTTGATATAATGTAGATATTATATTATGTTTTGAGGAGATTTGGTTTATTTAGAGCATGTTACATGTTACATGTTAGCACATGGTAGCTTCCATATATAATGTAAAAACTACATATACTAGCTGTTGACTATATTATTATTCTAAAAATATTAGGCTCTTTAAAATAAAAATAAATTTTTTAGGTCAATGCTAAAATTAGTCTATTTTATTGGTCAAACTAGTGAAATATCTTCATTTGACAATAGACAAAATTAAAGTGCCAATAACTCATATTTAGCCCATCAATCACACTCAAAATAAATAAGAAAGAGAAGAGGTTGAGTGTCAATGAGAAAAATAAAAAAGAAAAAGTGAAAATTTAACCCAAACTACTATTTTCAATAAAGTTACTATGATTATATACTTGGGCCATGATATTTAAATTGAAGGGCAAAGTTGGTATTATTATTTTAGGTCAAAATGTATAAAACTTGTCTGAAGTATATATAAACCAATTTAATTCGACTGTCCAATCTATTAAAGTTTTGATTTTAATACCAATCTTTTAAATTATTTGATTTAAGTGATATGATGCCTTTGTGATACAAAAATTAAACTAATTGCTTATTTTAATAAATTTATTTATGTAAATTGAATATAATAATTTATAAAAATAAATGACACATTTAAATTTTGAAGTTAAAAAAATACTAATTGGTTCAAATAAAATGAATTAAAAGATTAGACAATAAAGTCAAAATTTTTAAAGGTACGATAGTCGAATCCAAAAAAGTGATAGTTAAGGTATATTTTATACATTTTTACCTATTATTTATCTACACTATTTTGGAGTGTTTATACTTTATAACCCCAAAATCATTAATATTTTTATAATAATAATAAATATTATGAGCCAACCCACATGTGACTCTATAGTTTGAAAAGCCAATGAACACTAAACAATTAAGAGAATAATTATCATAATTTTAATGTATTGCTTTAGATGGTGATCACAAGAGATAATTGTGACTCTTTTATTTTTATTTTTAATTATTTTTATGTGAAAATTCAAGTATGTTAGGTGTGATGAGAAATTTACATTTTACTAGTTTTAGGGGTCCTAATTTTAGCATAATTTTACCAACTACTTGACCAATGGGGTCAGTGAATGACATGATGGAGAACCAATTTTGGGAACAAAAGAAAAAAAAGAAAAAGAAAAAGAAAAAGTCAAATGTTTAGATAACTACATTATGAGATAATTTTCTCTTTACTTATTATGTTGATTATTATTATTATACATGTTTAAATATGACTAGTTATGTGTAAGTTAATAATGTGACATGATTGAGAAAATCTTTTTGAGCACCTAATAAAAAGTTAAAAAAAAAAAAGAAAAATAGGTTCAAATTTTAAGACAACTACAAACTGAATAAAATTTTTCTTTACTTATTTATTTGAAAGTTATGCTCAAATTTAAACGATCTGAGACATCGTTTAAACTTGAATGTTTGTGTCTCATTTTTCTTAAATGTTTCCTCAAAAGCAACCTTGTTGCATTTTGAATTGGATCTAGGTATTAAAACTTTAAACTCAATGCATTTTAATTAACATCACTGTGATTTTGATAGTGAAATGTGATATTTCCTTCTTTTTTTTCTTTTTTTTTTTTTTTGTGCTTGAACATAGTGTGGCTAATGAACTTAAGATGAGCCAATTTGGGCCTCCAATAATTTAGGGCTCTAAAAATGTTTACAAGCCCTGGTATAATAGTAATGGACCATAAAATTCTAAAGTCTAAGCCCAATAAATTTGGCTTAAAACAAAAAAAAAATCCAATTTTACCTTAACGGGTTATCGGATCCTCCACTATTCTCTTGCTCGCTCTGAAGTTTCTCACTACCAAGAATTTAAGCGCCCAACAGCAAGGGCCGTATCGTGCCGTATCATACCAATAAGATATAAATTTCACAACTCAAAACCTTCAATTCTTTAAATTAAGGAAAAAACTGCAAATAGCATGTTTCGTACTTTTGTTATTTTAGTACGCTATGGTTTAAAGTGTTTAAATTTAGTACCCCGTGATTTTATTTTTCTCCTTTTATTATTCCATCCACTATTTTTTTTTTTTCGTTAAATCAATGACAAAGTTAAAATAAAATATACTAAATTGAATATTCAATAAATCTAAGTAGGATATTTGAAATTTTTTGTATATAATATAACAAAATATAAACGAAGAAGCTAATGAAAAGAAAAGAAAAAAAAACTATAAATACTAAATTGATACATTTTAAAGCTATGATTGATACATATATTTCTTTGTTATTCGTGTGTCAGCGAAATGTACCGTGCCGTGCCAACAATTTTTGGGCACCACCCGGTGCAACTAAACTTAAATCCGTGGTCAAAAGTTACTCGTCCGCGACGTGCTCCGGCGCCGCGTCCGCTCCGCCGCGGCGGTGCTCGAGGCCCACGCCCTCCTCCTCTCCTCCGGTCTCCTCCCCCTCGACCCCGTCGCCGCCGCGCTCCTCCTCCGCTCCGCCGCCGCGTTCTCCCCCCTCCCCTATCTCCTCCTCCTCCTCCGCCACCTCCCCGGAACCCTAATCCCCCCCTTCGCCCTCTCCCCCATCCTCCGCCGAGAAGCCCTGCGCCTGTAGCGCCACCGTGGCGCAGAGCATGTCGAAGTCCCGCTCCCCCTCCCCACCCCGCTCCCCCCTCTCCTCCTCCCCTCCGCCGTCGCCGCCGCCGCAGCCGTCGGAGACATCGCCGCCGGGGAGCAGCTCCACGCCCACGCCCTCCGCCGCGGCCTCGTCGCCGCGGCGCCGCGCGTCGCCAACGCGCTCCTCCACCTCTACGCCCGATGCGGCCGCCCCGCCCTCGCCTGCGCCCGCCGCCTGTTCGACGAAATGCCGCGCCGGGACCTCGTCTCCTTCCACTCCATGGTCGGCGCCTACTCCCTCGCCGGCGACCTCCCCGCCGCGCGCGCGCTCTTCGACTCGATGGAGCGCCGGAACGTCGTCTCCTGGAACGTCATGATCGGCGGGTACGTCAAGGCGAAGCTCCCCGAGCACGCTCTGGAGCTCTTCAGGGAGATGATGGGGGTGGGGAATTTGAGGGGGAGCGCGACGACGATGGTGAGCGTGGCGACTGCGTGCGCGAGGCTGGGGAGGCTAAACGGGGGCAGGGAGGTGCACGGGTTCTTCCTGCGGAACTTTGCAGAGGACAATTTGGTGTTTTGGACTGCGGTGGTGGACTTGTACGGGAAGTGCCGTAGGGCGGCGGTCGCGCAGAAGGTGTTCGATGGAATGCCGGAGAGGAATTTGGTGTGTTGGAACGCGATGATTGTGGGGCATTGTGTTTACGGGGATCCGGAGGACGGGCTCGCACTGTTTTGTGAGATGGTGGGGGGAGGTGGGCTTAGAATTTTCTTTCTTTTTCCTCACTTTGCTTTATTAGAAGAGTATAATGTGCACGCCATTCTTTAGTTGGTGTTCATCCCAAGCGAATCTGCTAGAGTTTTTGCAGTAGTGTTGTTTGAAGAAACCCTAATAGCTTGTTGGTTTGGTTGAAAACCTGCAAACATCTTTCCCTTGTTTATAGAAGCAAAAACTCCAATTTACTTTTGGGCTTAGAAGCTCATTTCAACTTCTCCTCATAGCCAAAATCTCAAAACTTTTTATTTGCCAAATATTTGGCTTTTGCTTTTTAAAGGAAGAAGTCGTTTATTTGGAGGTTCTACTTCTTTTATGGCAGGACGACTTTTTCTGTTTCTGTTTCACAGCCACAAGCTCTAGATATTTTGTTTGCCAAATGCTTGACTTCAGCTTTTCTATTGGAGAAGCTGTTTCAAAAGTTAGGCCAAAGACTTACTAGAGTAGTCATTAATTCGTTATCGTGTGAAACAAGAAACATCTAACGGTGTTTTTGACATGAACAAATTATGTTTGATTGCATGAATCCAACACTTACGCAAAGTTTACTGTTTTTCTTTCAGGCGATTGTTGTGATGATGGTACAGAAGAAGGTAATGCACGGAAAGAACGAAAACCAGTATTCTCGCCGGACGAAGTTACCTTCGTGGGAGTCCTTTGCGCTTGTGCCCGAGCCGGCCTCCTAGTCGAGGGTAAAAGATATTTCGAACAAATGACGGAACTATACAATCTTAAACCGATGTTCGCTCACTATTGGTGCATGGCCAATCTCTATGGAGCTCTAGGGCTTTTGCAAGAAGCTGAGGAAGTGTTAAAAAGCATGTCGGAGGAGACAAAAGCACTGGCATTGGGTGGCTTGCTCGGTTTATGCCGATTTAGAGGAGAGGTGGAGTTGGGCGAACGAATAGCCTTGAGGTTAATCGAATTGGAACCCAATAATGGTATGTACTATGCGTTGTTATGTAGCGTTTATGTCGCAGCAGGTAGATGGGATGAAGCTCAGAAGGTGAAGGCGATGATGAAGGAAAAAGCAGTGAGGTTTAGGCCTGGTCATAGGCTTACAAATTTGAATGAGATTGTTCACAAGTTTAAAGTTGGGGATAGGTCCCAAATGCATTCAAAGGAGATTTACATGATACTGGATGACTTAGCCACGAGGCTAAGGTTAAAAAGCACCGAAGATGGTTAAAAACAAAAGCATTGGGTAGTGGTTTCGATGTCCTAATTTGGGATCATAATGGTGGCACTTCAGAAGAGGTAACGTCGGGTTTTTGGAGAGTTGCCGATGCTCATCGATGAAGTGGGTTTTCGGTTTATTTATCAGTCGGAATGCTTTTCATAGCATGTGGTCAACATTGCTGATGACGAAAACTTGCGAAGAATTTTTTTGTAAATACAATTGATTACAAGATCTTCAGCTTCTAAATGTATCGAGTCAAGATTCTGAGATTCGCTGAAATCATGATGCTGAGGTGAAATCAAATTTTACTGAAGATTTCAGGAGAATCGTTTATGAGTTTGGCTGAAACATGAGCCATTTTCTTGCAGCGCCATTGATTTTTCTTACTGATGGTATCATCCTGCCCCAAAAAGCTGCTAAAATTAGGTTTTTCTTTGGGCTTATCTGACCAGAACTTCATATATATGACTGCAAGGCTTTCTCTTACAATTAGTATCATTCATTTTCTTAGTGATGAAGGGGCTAAATTGTAGAGGTATTTTCACCTTTGTTTAGCTTAAAGTAGAACACAGTGCATTACACTCGTGAAATAAAATTCTGATAGCTGTTTTTTTGATATCGCACTCATGGTTGGCAATAAAATTAACAATTTGGTGATTTTTTTTTTTCATGGTATTGAGCACATTTCCTCTGATCTCGATAACCACATTGTTGTTATGACTGTCAAAAGTAGCGGGTGACTCGGCAATTAGACTCAGTTGGTTTTCGCATTTTATTGTTCTGCCTTTATCTATTCTCTCTGTTTACATAAGCTCGAAGAGACGATCTTTTGCAAGTTCATTAGAAATTTATCTGGAATTCGAGCTCTACATGAAAGTTTCAGATCCTTTTTGCATTATTTTCTCTGTTATGGGTCATCTTAGTGGTCTCCTTTAATAACAATAACATCTACTGTAGGTGTGATTTTGAAATTTGCATAAAACTTAATTTTTATGAGGAAGCATCTTTCTGAAACTTAAAAAAAAGGAGTTAAAACAAAGTTCCTCATGTGTGCATAATTCAGCATGAGATATTTTCGAAGACGAAGCAAATTTGTTAAAGAAGTAGAAAACCCCTTAAATTAATATCATGGTTTTCTCTTTTGTCACCGCAAGAAATAAAAAACATTACCTTCTTAAAACTATTAGCTTTTCATCACTTCGCATGCGTGTGTGTGTGTAATAAGATAAAATTTTGGTTTCAATATTTCAGAAGAAAAGTGAAGATCTTACTATCTAAAGCTGATTCCTGCAACTAAACCAAAAATGCATACTTAGGTGAAGTGAAGCATAACAATTTTCACGAACAATTGGAGAGTTTTCTGACAATCCATCATCCTGGTTTAAGGTTTTACAATCCAAAATAAATCAAACAGTTTGAATTTCGATCATCAATTAAATGATCGAAAAAATAATTTATTGAAAAAAATAATGACACTAAAAATGTGTGGCATCTTTTACGTGGAAATGAAGGGCTGATCTCTACTTCCCAATTGCTGCTATAAACTCCACTGCTACTTTCAGTGCATTAGTAGAAGCTAAATCACTTAGAGCTGTGGATGACCAATTTGCATCTCCACCCGCCAAATCCGATACTCCGCGGAATACAGCAACAGGTACAGAAATAGACATAGCAGTCTGTATAATCAAAGTATTGTTAAGATTAGTTGTCAATTACATAGTTTTGTATGAAGTCTCTTAGTCAACAAGAGATTATCTTAAAAAGGGAACAACCAAAGCTAGTTTTTTGGGCATTGATTCACTCTTTATATTGACAAAATTTTGGTATCTGATTCATGAGTTATCGCTAGAAGAACATACGATTTTCAAGCATAGAAAATTTGAATTTTTTGCTTGTTTAGTGATTGACTTGTGCTTTTGGAGTAGAGAAGCTGTTCAAGAAGTCAGGCTAAACAAAACACGCACACACGCGCGCGCGCGCACACACAATTACGATGGCACATGTTCATGAAGAGTCTGTTTTGCTAAATTACAGATGAAAATTTAACATATTTAAGTTTCTCTACAATGTTTAATCTTAGTGAAAGGCGAAGAAGCTGAAAAATTCAATTACAGAGTTATTTTTCTTTTGCTCTTTTTCTATGATTTTGGGGGTTATCCCCATTTCACTTCGAAAATTAACCAAATAGTTGCTGCCAATAATTGGCAGAGAAGAAAAAGTCGATAAAATACTGAAGTTTAGTCGTAAATTGAGCACATTTCATGGATTGAATGCAATATACCATTGTATGTAGAAAGAGTAGAAAATGACTATGCCATGAAGTTGATGCCATTTAAAAATTTTTCATGGTTGTAGGGGGGTTATTGGGATTCAAGGTGTCTGATTTACCATAATCACAGCTGCACTCTCCTCATCCACCGTCGAGACTTCGAATTCCTTAAAAAGGAACTCTCTATATGCCGCGTTGTCTACAAACACATCGGCAGTCGATGCTTTGAGCCCGAAGACTACTTTCGGGGCCTCCGGCAAGCAGTAAGTTTTGTTAACACATCTTTCCAGTTGCACCTTCAATAACGAAAACCTTATTAGCTCAGGAATATCTAGATTCTTCTAGTTTTGTAGATCAAGGCCGACGAAATGGATCCTCAGTTTGGGTGGTCAAAAAATGACTTTCGATTGTTAAATCTTTCTCAAAAGGTTTGAAAAATTTTCAACTCATTAAATAATTGTCCAAATTTTCAGTTTAATGTGCTCATCAGAACACAGTTTAGTTCTCTTTGGCATATAAAAAGTAGTTGAAGCTACAAAGTAATTGTCGCCATCTAGACTAAAAACAAAATCAGCACTGAGAGTTATTCTGATGTTAAGATTAGTAAGGAAATGTTGATCTGAAATATCTGATCTGTTTCGTACCTTAAGCTGTTCTGCGACTCGAAACCATGCTGCATTCACTTCTAGCCAGAATACTTCCTCCATTGGCTTGCCAACTGAGTAGAACTCCTCAGTCTTGAACTCCACTGAAGATAACAAGTTCGTCCCCTCCGTCGGTACATTGTATTCTCCAAACATCAGATCCCGAGATGGCTCACTTGTCGACCCAAATTTCTAAACCGAGAGAACAGAACAAAGATGTACGGATTTTAACACACTCTCGAAAATGAAATTCAGGAGAACAAAATTCTGATGTTGTTGCAAGTGCTCTTTCAAAATTGCTACTGGTAATCTCATAAATGTGTTTCTAACATCTCTGTGGAATCAAAACTTTTGCAGAAACATTAAATGGAAGAGGGGCGTTACCGTCCATTCCCAAGATCCGGTGTACGCGACAAACTTCGGGACGCTGACATCGCCGCAGGACAATGAATCGTTCGCGCTTCCGGCCGTCCCGTAGTGCACGATTCCTCTGATGTTAAAAACATCCAGAAGAATCTGTACTGTGATCCCTGCATTCAACTGGAATATCACGAACAGGAAAAAGGTAATTTCAGTGCTCTTATTACAATTTTACACGTAGAACAAAAGAACTCGCAACATGTAAGTAGCTAAATAATGTATCTACCTATGTGTAATGCTATTAATTATGTCAAATTATAACTGAAGTGACTCAAAAAATAAAGGTTACAAATTGGGTTAATTATAAATTTGATATCATAATAAGCTCTGTTCACTTGAGACATGTAAATCATATGGAACAAAAAAAAGAGAAATTGTATAGCATCTAGTTTTACTTGACAAAGTGAACTTTAGTTTCAGATAATTCATTCAACAATGTAAGATCCCAAATTCCATAACATGTAATACATTAAATTTATGTACTTTTAGTGATCAAAGAGCTTTTATGTTACTTCTTTACTGATAATCATAACAAAACAAGTAATTGCACTAAAACTTCATCTAATTCTTGGAAGAATAACGTTGTAGTGTTTTCGCAGAAATGGAAAAAAAAAAAAAGATTCGATAAATGCGAAGAACTCGTAGCAGAAAACAAATACCCTTCGTTGTCCCGACATTACGTAGATGACATCGACATCTTGAATTGTTCCGATATGAAATCGTCGTCCTGAACCCCTACAAATTTCGATTTCGTAAAAGATGTTGGCACCATTATAAGCACAAAAAAAAGAAAAGTTGAAGAGCTTAACTACAATGCAACAATTAGACATGCTATGATAAGGAGCAAAATTTCTACAAAAATATTCTATCAATTACATATGTTACATGTATATATATATATATAGAGAGAGAGAGAGAGAGAGAGAGAGAGAGAGAGAGAGAGAGAGATAGAGTTGAGCTCCTGTAAAAGTAAGGAAGCATTTGTGCTTATGACTTTTTGATCGTCAGATCGCCTCAATATCCGTGCAGTATTATTAACGGTGTATTCCATTAAATTTTCTTTACTAGTATTATATGAATTTTTAACCAATTTGATGGCTAAAAAATTATAAGTACGTTGATCTCCTATGTTTTAAAAGCACATGAGCTCAACTCTCTCTCTCTCTCTCTATGTTCTTTGCACTTTGGGCTTGATTACAATTTAATACAGTGAAGCTGAAAGTGAGTTTTGCTTTTTACACTGTACCAACTCTTTTTGTATTCTTTTTGTTATTTTTACCAAACAATCCTTGCACTTTGGAAAAATTGAGAGAAGCATTAGCATGAAGGGGTCAGTAGGGATGCAAACCGATCCGGGTTTGGTGGAGCTCCCGCCCCGATCCGCCCCGACGGGGCCAGTAAATGGGAGAAAATAAACGGATTCGGGGCAGGAAATAAGGTAAATTTTATGATCCGAGATGGATTTGGGGTGAGAAATTTTGACCCGCTCCAAATCCGCCCCGCCATGATCCGCCCCGAAAATTATTTATATTTTAAAAAATATTCCTAAAAAATAATATATTTATAAAAAAGTTAAAATACAAATAAGTTAGTACTATCATTTTTAATGTATTTGAAATTTTTGAATTTTGTTTTGAATGTAATTGATATTTTTATTTTTAATAATTAATATTGTTAAATTAATATATATAATATTATTAAAATTATTATTATATTTTACAAAATATTAATAATATTATAATTTTATAAAAAATATTAGTTGGGGCGAATTTTCGGGGTGCCGGCGGAGCGGTTACAAGGCGGGGCGGATTACGGATGTATTTTTTAACCGCGTCACGGATTCTGGGCGAGGCGGGCGAGATTTTTCGCTAGATGCGGGGCCGGAGGCGGGGTAGGGCTCCCGCCCCGACATCCGCCCCGTTTCCATCCCTAGTGGTCAGCGCGGTAAAGAGTAAAGCTAGAATACTTTTAGAAATAAATGAGACCGTTTACTTCTGTCTTTTCTGGTGATTGAACATCTGAATCGACGAATGACACCGTTAAGCATGAAGTTTAGGCGCTATGAATTTTTAATGGGCAACATATAGTGAATTTGAGGTCATTTTATCATTTTGTGAATGTTATAGTAATATCATAAAACTTGGTTTCTATAAAGTTCAAATTGCTTATATCGTGTTTAACAATTCTGATCATCAATTTTGATATTTCGATATTGAAAATGACCTGCATTGTAACTTTAGTCAAAATATGTGTACGTGTTTAAAAATTTATTATAGTTTGTGGGTATTTGAGTATAATTTATCTCATTGCCGGTAAAAGAGTATTCAAATCGACTATTGATGTTCTTAAACATGATTTGGTACGGTAATACGCTAACTTTTTGAGAGTCGAACTTTTTTTTTTTTCTTTTTTTTTTTCTTCAATACTATTTTACGCAGAAGAAAAATTATAAAAATTTGCACGATTTTTAAAGCAACTCATGTCTCACTTATTAACGTTGTTAATTTTTAGTTCAAAATTTTCATCATTGAAAAAATAAATTTTATATTAAAAAAAAATGTCTTTTTCGGTTCCAAAATGAACGGTCCGGTACGGTCGAACCAAACCATCCGGTTCAGTCTGTGGGTGAAACTGTTTCAGCGAGTCAACGAGAGATTGAACGGTGTGGATCTCTCGTCGGGAACGAACGTACCGTAGAGATCGACGGAGGGGATGAGAGAGGAGGGGACGAAGGCGCCGGAGGATCGGACGGCGGCGGCCTCGGCGGGGTACGCCATCACGAGCGCGATGAACGGCCCTCGTTCGCCGTTGACCCGGTCAACGGCGGAGCGGAGCGGGTGCGTCCACGGTAGACACGCGGAGCACCGGAAGAGGAGGAGGAGGAGGGGGGTGAGGGGGAGAGATCGTAGCCGTTGGATCCGGAGGGGTTGGGTGGATCGGACGGCCATGATTAAGAGAGAGAGAGTGTGCGTGTGAGAGAGGGAGTGAGAGATGTGAGTCGATTGTTTTGGATTTGTGTTCATCGATGTTGCTTTAATATCTGTGCACCCTACATGATGAACGGTGGATGTAGGTATCTTACGGATCCTCGTTATATATATATATATATATATATATATATATATATATATATATATATATATATATATATAGATATAGACCTTTTGTACTCATAACTTTTCGGCGTTCAGATGAAAAAATGTGCGATTGGGATGAGAGTGGTTACGGGTTAGGTTGATAATGGACCCCTAAGGTTGAGTGGGTGGTTAGTTGAATAGTAAATCTAACGGATGAAAATAATTAAAGAATAGATTAAACGGTAAAAAATTTATGATTACAAAGACTATACTCATAAAAGTATAGTAACCGAACTTATATATATATATATATATAATCATCCACGAGGATCACGTAGCCGTAAGATACCTACATCCACCGTTCATCATGTAGGGTACACAGATATTAAAGCAACATCGATGATATATATATTATATATATATATATATATATATATATTATTATATATATATATATATATAACGAGGATCCGTAAGATACCTACATCACCGTTCATCATGTAGGGTGCACAGATATTAAAGCAACATCGATGAACACAAATCCAAAACAATCGACTCAATCTTCTCACTCCCTCTCTCACACGCACACTCTCTCTCTCTTAATCATGGGCGTCCATCCACCAAACCCTCCGGATTCCAACGGCTACGTATCTTCCCCTCACCCCCTCCTCCTCCTCCTCTTCGGTGCTCCCGTGTCTACCGTGGACGCACCCGCTCCGCTCCGCGTTTGACCGGTCACGTCACGGCGAACGAGGGCCGTTCATCGCGCTCGTGATGGCGTACCCCGCGAGGCCGCCGCCGTCCGATCCTCCGCGGCCTTCGTCCCTCCTCTCTCATCCCTCCGTCGATCTCTACGGTACGTTCGTTCCGACGAGAGATCCACACCGTTCAATCTCTCGTTGACTCGCTGAAACAGTTTCACCACAGACTGAACGTGATGGTTTGGTTCGACCGTACGGACCGTTCATTTTGGAATCCGAAAAAGACATTTTTTTTTAATATAAAATTTATTTTTTCAATGATGAAAATTTTGAACTAAAAATTAACAACGTTAATAAGTGAGACATGAGTTGCTTTAAAATCGTGCAAATTTTTATAATTTTTCTCTGCGTAAATAGTATTGAGAGAAAAAAAAAAGAAAAAAAAAAAGTTCGACTCTCTCAAAAAGTTAGCGTATACCGTACCAAATCATGTTTAAGAACATCAATAGTCGATTTGATACTCTTTTACCGGCAATGAGATAAATTATATCAAATACCCACAAACTATAATAAATTTTTAAACACGTACACATATTTTGACTAAAGTTACAATGCAGGTTCATTTTAATATCGAAATATCAAAATTGATGATCAGAATTGTTAAACACGATATAAGCATTTGAACTTTATAGAAACCAAGTTTTATGATATTACTTAACATTCACAAAATGATAAAATGACCTCAAATTCACTATATGTTGCCATTTAAAATTCATAGCGCCTAAACTTCATGTCTTAGACGGTGTCATTCGTCGATTCAGATGTTCAATCACCAGAAAAGACAGAAGATAAACCGTCTCATTTTATTTCTAAAAGTATTCTAGCTTTACTCTTTACCGCGCTTGACCACTAGGGATGGAAACGGCGGGATGTCGGGGCGGGAGCCCACCCCGCCTCCGCCCCGATTGGAAAAATCTTCGCCCGCCTCGCCCAGAATCCGTGACGCGGTTAAAAAATACATCCCGTAATCCGCCCCGCCTTGTAAGCCGCTCCCGCCGGCACCCCGCAAATTCGCCCCCAACTAATATTTTTTATAAAATTATAATATTATTAATATTTTGTAAAATATAAATAATAATTTTAATAATATTATATATATTAATTTAACAATATTAATTATTAAAAATAAAAATATCAATTACATTCAAAACAAAATTCAAAAATTTCAAATACATTAAAAATGATAGTACTAACTTATTTGTATTTTAACTTTTTTATAAATATATTATTTTTAGGAATATTTTTTAAAATATAAATAATTTTCGGGGCGGATCATGGCGGGGCGGATTTGGAGCGGCGAGTCAAAATTTCTCACCCCAAATCATCTCGGGATCATAAAATTTACCTATATTTCCTGCCCCGAATCCGTTTATTTTTCTCCATTTACTGGCCCCGTCGGGGCGGATCGAGGGCGGGAGTCCACCAAACCCGGATCGGTTTGCCATCCCTACTGACCCCTTCATGCTAATCTTCTCTCAATTTTTCCAAAGTGCAAGGATTGTTTGGGTTAAAAATAAAAAAGAATAAAAAGAGTTGTCGTACGTTAAAAAGCAAACTCACTTTTCAGCTTCACTGTATTAAATTGTAATCAAGCCCAAAGTGCAAAGAAACTAAGAGAGAGAGAGAGAGAGTTGAGCTCATGTGCTTTAAAACATAGGGAGATCAACGTACTTATAATTTTTTAGCCATCAAATTGGTTAAAAATTCATATAATACTAGTAAAGAAATTTAATGGAATACACCGTTAATAATACTGCACGATATTGAGGCGATCTGACGATCAAAAAGTCATAAGCACAAATGCTTCCTTACTTTTACAGGAGCTCAACTCTATCTCTCTCTCTCTCTTCTCTCTCTCTCTTCTCTCTCTCTCTCTCTATAATATATATGTATATACATGTAACATATGTAATGAGTAGAATATTTTGTTGAAATTTTGCTCCTTATCATAGCATGTTAATTGTTGTTGTAGTTAGCTCTTCAACTTTTCTTTTTTTTTGTCTTATAATGGTGCCAACATCATTTACGAGAATCGATTTGTAGGTTCAGGACGCGATTCGTTTATATCGGAACAATTCAAGATGTCGATGTCATCTACGTTAATGTCTGGACAACGAAGGGTATATTGTTTCTGCTACGAGTTCTTCGCATTTATCGAATCTTTTTTTTTTTTTCCATTTCTGCAGAAAACACTACAACGACGTTATTCTTCCAAGAATTAGTGAAGTTTTTAGTGCAATTACTTGTTTTGTTTATGATTATCAGTAAAAGAAGTAAACATAAAGCCTCTTTATCACTAAAAGTACATAAATTTAATGTATTACATGTTATGGAATTTGGGATCTTACATTGTTGAATATTATCTGAAACTAAAGTTCATTTTGTCAAGTAAAACTAGATGTCTATCAATTCTCTTTTTTTTGTTCCATATGATTTACATGTCTCAAGTGAAACAGAGCTTTTTGATATTCAAATTTATAATTAACCCAATTTGTAACCTTTTTTTTTTTGAGTTCACTTCCAGTTATAATTTACATAATTAATAGCATTACACATAGAGTAGATACATTATTTAGCTAACTTACATGTTGCGAGTTCTTTTGTTCTACGTGTAAATTTGTAATAAGAGCACTGAAATTACCTTTTTCCTGTTCGTGATATTCAAGTTGAATGCAGGGGATCACAGTACAGATTCTTCTGGATGTTTTAACATCAGAGGGAATCGTGCACTACGGGAGGCCGGAAGCACTGCGAACGATTCATTGTCCTGCTGGCGGATGTCAGCGTCCCGAAGTTTGTCGCGTAACACCGATCTTGGAATGGACAGTAACGCCCCTCTTCCATTTAAGTTTCTGCCAAAAGGTTTTGATTCCACAGAGATGTTTAGAAACACATTTATTGAGATTACCAGTAGCAATTTTGAAAGAGCACTTGCAACACATCAGAATTTTGTTCTCCTGAATTTCATTTTCGAGAGTGTGTTAAAATCCGTACATCTTTGTTCTGTTCTCTCGGTTTAGAATTTGGGATCGCAAGTGAGCCATCTCGGGATCTGATGTTTGGAGAATACAATGTACCGACGGAGGGGACGAACTTGTTTCTTCAGGTGGAGTTCAAGACTGAGGAGTTCTATCTCAGTTGGCAAGCCAATGGAGGAAGTATTCTGGCTAGAAGTGAATGCAGCATGGTTTCGAGTCGCAGCAACAGCTTAAGGTCGCAAACAGATCAGATATTTTCAGAATCAACATTTCTTACTAATCTTAACATCGAATACTCTCAGTGCTGTGATTTTTGTTTTAGTCTAGATGCGACAATTACTTTGTAGCTTCAACTACTTTTTTATGCCAAAGAGAACTAAAACTGTGTTCTGATGAGCACACATAAAACTAAAATTTGGACAATTATTTAATGTAGTTTGAAAATTTTCAACCTTTTGAGAAAGATTTAAACATCGAAAGTTCATTTTTTGACCACCCAAACTGAGGTATCCATTCGTCGGCCTTGATTCTACAAAACTAGAAGAATCTAGATATTCCTGAGCTAATAAGGTTTTCGTTATTGAAGGTGCAAACATGAAAGATGTGTAACAACACTTACTGCTTGCCGGGAGCGCCCGAAAGTAGTTCTTCGGGCTCAAAGCATCGACTGCCGATGTGTTGTAGACAACGCGGCATTTATAGAGAGTTCCTTTTTAAGGAATTCGAAGTCTTCGACGTGTGGATGAGGAGAGTGCAGCTGTGATTATGGTAAATCAGAACCTTTGAATCCAATAACCCCCTACAACCATGAAAATTTTTTAAATGCGACTCAAACTTCATGGCATAGTCATTTTCTACTCTTTCTACATTACAATGGTTATTGCATTCAATCCATGAATGTGCTCAATTTACACTAAACTTCAGTATTTTATCGACTTTTCTTCTCTGCAATTATTTGCAGCAACTATTGGTTAATTTCGAAGTGAAATGGGGATAACCCCCAAAATCATAGGAAAAAGAGCAAAAGAAAAATAACTCTGTAATTGAATTTTTCAGCTTCTTCGCCTTTCACTAAGATTAAACATTGTAGAGAAACTTAAATAGTTAAATTTTCTCTGTAATTTAGCAAAACGAGACTCTTCATGAACATGTGCCATCGTAATTGTATGTGTGCGCGCTGCTGCGCTGTGTGTCCTGTCGGCTGTTTTGTTTAGCCTGACTTCTTGAACAGCTTCTCTTACTCCAAAAGCACAAGTCAATCATAAACAAGCAAAAAATTCAAATTTTCTATGCTTGAAAATCGTATGTTCTTCTAGCGATAACTCATGAATCAGATACCAAAATTTTGTCAATATAAAGAGTGAATCAATGTCCCAAAAAACTAGCTTTGGTTGTTCCCTTTTTAAGATATCTCTTGTTGACTAAGAGACTTCATAACACTATGTAATTGACAACTAATCTTAACAATACTTTGATTAATAAGACTGCTATGTCTATTTCTGTACCTGTTGCTGTATTCCGCGAGTATCGGACTTTGCGCGGGTGGAGATGCAAATTGTCATCCACAGCTCTAAGTGATTTAGCTTCTACTAATGCACTGAAAGTAGCAGTGGAGTTTATAGCAGCAATTGGGAAGTAGAGATTCAGCCCTTCATTTCACGTAAAAGATGCCACACATTTTTAGTGTCATTATTTTTTTCAATAAATTATTTTTTCGATCATTTAATTGATGATCGAAATTCAAACTGTTTGTTTATTATTGGATTGTAAAACTTAAACCAGGATGATGGATTGTCAAAACTCTCCAATTGTTCGTGAAAATTGTTATGCTTCACTTCACCTAAGTATGCATTTTTGGCTTTTAGTTGCAGGAATCAGCTTTAGTATGTAAGATCTTCACTTTTTCTTCTGAAATATTGAAACCAAAATTTTACTTATTACCACACACCGCATGCGAAGTGATGAAAAGCTAATAGTTTTAAGAAGGTATGTTTTTTATTTTCTGCGGTGACAAAAGAGAAAACCATGATATTAATTTAAGGGGTTTTCTACTTCTTTAACAAATTTGGCTTCGTTCTTCGAAAATATCTCATGCTGAATTATGCACACATGAGGAACTTTGTTTTAACTCCTTTTTTTTAAGTTCAGAAAGTGCTTCCTCATAAAAATTAAGTTTTATGCAAATTCAAAATCACACCTACAGTAGTATGTTAATTGTTATTTAAGGAGACCACTAAGATGACCCATAACAGAGAAAATAATGCAAAAAGGATCTGAAACTTTCATGTAAGAGCTCGAATTCCAGATAAATTTTCTACATGAACTTGCAAAAGATCGTTCTCTTCGGAGCTTATGTAAACAGAGAGAATAGATAAAGGCAGAACAATAAAATGCGAAAACAACTGAGTCTAATTTCCGAGTCACCGGCCTACTTTTGACAGTCATAACAACAATGTGGTTATCGAGATCAGAGGAAATGTGCGTCAATACCATGAAAAAAAAAATCACCAAATTGTTTAATTTATTGCAACCATGGTGCGATATCAAAAAACAGCTATCAGAAATTTATTTCACGAGATTAAATGCACATGTGTTCTACTTTAAGCTAAACAAAGGTGAAAAATACACTCTACAATTTAGCCCCTTACATCCTAAGAAATGAAATGATACTAATTGTAAGAGAAAGCCTTGCAGTACATATATATAGAAGTTCGGTCAGATAAAGCCCCAAGCAAAACCTAATTTTTAGCAGCTTTTTGGGGCAGGATGATACCATCAGTAAGAAAAAATCATGGCGCTGCAAGAAAATGGCTCACTGTTTCAGCCAACTATAAAACGATTCTCCTGAAATCTTCAGTAAAATTTGATTTCACTCAGCATCATTTCAGCGAATTTCAGATATCTTGACTCAGTACATTTAGAAGCTGAAGAAATCTTGTAATACATATTTACAAAAATTCTTCGCAAGTTTCGTCATCCAGCAATGTTGACCACATGCTATGAAAAGCATTCCGACTGATAATAAACCGTGAAACACCACTTCACTCGTATGACATACCATCTCCAAAAACCCGACGTTACTCTCTTCTGAAGTGCCACCATTATTATGATCCCAAAAATTAGGACATCGAACCACATACCAATGCTGATTTGTTTTGTAACCATCTCGGTGTTTTTTAACCTTAGCCTCAGTGCTAAGTCATCCAGGATGATGGTAATCTCCTTTGAATGATTTGGGACCTATCCCAACTTTAAACTTTGTGAACAATCCATTCAAACTGTAAGCTATGACCATCCAGCCTAAACTCTACTGCTCCTTTCATTCGCCTTCACTCTTGAGCTTGCATACCCATCTACCTTGCTTGACTACGTCATAACAACGCATAGTACATACTTTTTAGGCATCATTTGTATCATTCGATTAACCTCAAGCTATTCGTATGCACTCCCTTTCTAAAATCGGCATAACCGAGCACCACCTTAATGCCACTGCTTTTGCTCTCCGACATGCTTTTTAACATTACCTACAGCTTCTTCCGCAAAACCTACGACCATAGAGATTGGCCACTGACCACATAGGACGAACATCGGTTTAAGATTGTATAGTTCCGTTCATTGGTCGAATATCTTTTACCCTCAGGCAACTAGGAGAGCCGGCTCGGGCCAGCAACGCAAAGCGACTCCCACGAAGGTACTTCGTCGGCGAGGAATACTGGTTTCGTCTTTCCAGCTGCATTAACTTACTTCTGTACATCATCCACAACAAATCGTCCTGAAAGAAAACAGTAAACTTGTGATAGTTTGGATTCGAATGCCAATCTAAACATAATTTGTTCATTGTCAGAAAACAACCGTTAATGTTTCTTGTTTACACACGATAAACGATATAATGACTACTTAGTACTAGGTTTTTGGCCTAACTTTTCTGAAACAGATTCTCCAATAGCAAAACTTGAAGTCAGCAATTTGGCAAACAAATTCTAGGAGCTTGATGGCGCTGTGAAGCAGCAAACAAAAAAGTCGTCCTCCATCAAAAGAAGAGAACCTACAAATAAACGACTTCTTCCTTTTAAAAACGCACAAAGCAAATATTTGGCAATCAAAAAAGGTCTTTGAGTATTTGGCTATGAGGAACAGATTGGAAATGAGTCTCTAAGTCCCCAAAGTAAATGGCAGTTTTGCTTCTATAAACAAGCGGAAGATGTTTGAGGTCTTCTCAACCAAACAACAAGTATTAGGTTCTTCAAAACACTAGCAATCTGCAGATTCCGCTTTCAGGAACAACCACCTAAGAATTGTAGCGTACATTGACTCTTAATAAAGTTCGTGAGAAAAAGGAAAGAAAATTTTTTAACCAGTCCCCACATCCTCCACCAAAAACAGTGCGAGCGCCGACTCCTCGGATCCCCGTAAAACAATGCCCACAATCATCGCGTTCCAACACCTCCCACAAATTTCTCTCTTCCGTTT
>NC_033642.1:685074-737423 GCF_001540865.1 Ananas comosus
ATAAAAGTATAGTAGCCCCAACCTATATATATATATATATATATATATATATATATATATATATATATATATAATGTCATAGCTTTATATATCTTTTTAAAAATGTATGTCTATGAAGTTGGGTTGTCAATCCAGCTCACTGTTTGTAAGTCAGCTCATATAGAGCTTGAGATCGAATCGCTCATTTAGTAAACGAGTCGAATGCGATCTGAATTTTTCAGCTCGTTTAATAAACGAGCCGAACACGAGCTGGGATCAGCTTGCTCGTGTTCGGCTCGATAACAGTTCGGATACATATAATTTATTTTCTATATATATATTTTTTTTCTGACCTTTTAACTTGTTCGTAAGATAAATGAGCTGAATATGAGCTGAATTTTTCAACTTGATACTTTAGTGAGCCAGCTTGAGATCAGCTTGTTTATGAAACAAACTGAACACGAGTCAACCCCGACGGCTTGCTCGTATTCTGCTCGTTGACACCCCTACTATGAAGCAAGAAAATTACATATTTATCCCCGGAAAGTTAGATATTTTGCAAATATATTTCTCTTCATTTATTGATAGCTAAAATTACCTTTTTTTTATATTATTATTTTCTCCCCTAGAAAATGACCGTTTTATTAATTACACTTAATATTATTAAATATTTTTATTCCGAGTTTTATGTTACTGTATGTGAAATCATAAATTATAAATCCTTAAAAATTTTGTAGAAAAAGATATTTCTTTTTCCCAGGAGTATAATATATTGTTATGAACTATGAAAATTTAATAGTTAATTAATGGCAATAAACTTGTGGAGATAAATTTGTATGTTTTTGAGGGTATATATATATGATAATTAAAACTTTGAAAGCTATTGCAGTTTTAAATCTGCAGATACAGAAAAAAAAAAAAAAAAAAAATCTGTGGTAAAATACTTTGGCCCATGGTAGATTCATTTGGGCTGGGCCTGAGTCCACATTGGCCCAAGTTTTAACTAATGATTTAAAAACTGGGTCGAACTGGCCTGTTCGACCGGTCAGATCGTGACTCAGTCTATAAAGCGGTGCGGTTCAGCACTTTGAACCGAATAAGTCAAAACACCGTCTTAAATCATTCGAATCGGTAGTTCAACCATCGAATCGGTGTGAATCGATCTGGTTTAATCAAATCGGTCTAGTTTTTTTTTTTCATCAAGGCATATTAAAATTTAACGATTTAAAATCTAACTTACTTGATTCGGTCTAGAAATCAGTATTTTATAAAATAACGATAACAATAATAATAATAATAATAATTTGAAAATAATAATTAAATATTTATAATGTTATGCTGATTGATCTATTGGTTGAACCAGTGACCCGTGACACAGTAACATTTTCGGATCACTATCCATCAGATTTTTGAAAGATTGAATTAACCTACCATTATTTTTATTTTTATTGTGGAAATAAAAAAAAAAAAAGTTGGAGAGATATAGTGCTTAATGAGCCTGTTTGGGTCAGAAACATGGCCTGCAATCAGAGGAACTTGCCAATTTTGGGACTATTTAAAAACTGGACAAATGACTTAGAAAACTTATTAAAATTTAATTCTCAGAAAATTCAAATAGCTTATATAAGTTTAATGGTGTCGATGGTCGATTTGAACGTCTTATTGTTAAAAATACGGGGGATGTTCACCGTAAACATTCCGTAATAATCCCATTTACTCTTTCCGTGTATTTGAGCCTTACTCTAAAATATAATATTTATTCAGTTTACAGCGTTTGATTAGGGGATAGGGATAAGAATAGGCCCTTATCCCCTCCTTTATACCTAAACGCTAATTTTTTATCAGAGAATAGTAGTTCTCGGTTATCTCCACCAACACCTCCATTTTCTATATAAAACTATCTAAAATTGTTCTTATTCTCGGAAACAACCCAATTTTTATTCAAACACTATTTTTTTTATCCCCATACTTGTACCTATCCCTGTAATAGCTAGTTCTTGCTTATACCCGAACCAAACGGTAAGATAATAAAAAAAAAACTCCGCTAATGTTATTTCTTAATACAAAGCTTCTGTTTGGTTGGAGTATAAGGAGTGGGATAAGGGTTTATCCCACCCTTCATACCCAAATAAAAAAATAGTTAAGATGGGAACTGTCGTTCTCCCGCCTTAACGGGTTATTCTGTAAATAGTGTTTTCTTTCGCCCCTTTTCATAAAATTTATAATTTAAATTTAAATTTTGAATTTTAAAAATTTATAATTTGTAATTTCAAAATTAAACCCTATAATTTTAAAATTTAAAATTTTTAAATTTAAATTTGATCTTAAATTTATAAATTTAAAATTTAAAATTTGAAATTTAAAATTTGAGATCTTAAATTTAAAATTTTAATTTTGAATTTTAAAACTTGAAAGTTAAAATTCCAAAGTTAAAAATTTAAATATNAGTACAGTAATAAATAAAAAATGACGATATTATCCCTCTTATCATATTTGAAATTTAAAATTTGAGATCTTAAATTTAAAATTTTAATTTTGAATTTTAAAACTTGAAAGTTAAAATTCCAAAGTTAAAAATTTAAATATAAAACTTAAAAATTTAAATTCAAATATGATAAGAGGGATAATATCGTCATTTTTTATTTATTACTGTACTCTATTTTTCTCATTTTATTTCATCTATCCATCACTATTTTTCTTATTCCCGAAAATAACTCAATTTTCATCCAAACGTAAAATTAATTTAATTCTTTTTTATACCTGAACTTATACCTATTTTTGAAATAAATAGTTTCTATTTATATCTGAACTGAACAAAATTTAGTAAATAAAAAAAAAGGTGCTGTACTAGGAGGGGCAATTTGAAGTTTACTATAAATAATTAAGAAGGACAAAATGGTACTCGGAAATCCCGGGCAGGGGTAACATGAACGGGCAGGGCAGGGTGTTGTCCCCATCACCCACTCTCTCTCATTTCTCTCATTTCTTGCACCAAACAAATGGGTTCCCAACATTTATCCATTATTTTTACTTTTGATCCCTAATCTTATTTTTTTACTCTGAGATCCCTATAAGTTTTATATTCTGTTTCAGTTGAATCTCGACTACTTTTTTTTTTTTTTTCAATTTTTGAAAAAAAAATCATGTCAACTTTAATAAACTACTGTGAGATTCCAAATAGTTCTATATATAAAATATAATATGGCTAAATTTTTAACCCGACTTAAATATTTTGGGTGGTGACTAGACCCAAAAGATTAAGAGAGTTAAGCGTGTTAGGACGAGAGTAGTTCTAGAATGGGCGACCCCTTGAAAAGTTGGGGTGTCACAACTACTGGTCATATTCATATAAATTACGGTTATGATTCACCAATCCTTATCAATCTTAACATCTGCTTTTTTTAAGTTTTTGAAAAAATTTGCTTATGGACTCAGTTGGACGCTAAAAACGCAGAATACATTGAAGGAGTTAATAGATATCGTACGCGTGGTCAAGATGACGAGATTACTGGGTTTGACAAGATAAGCGCGCATATGAAAAAATAGTTTAGAGGCAAAAGTGAAAACACACGTAAAAAGTTTAGAAACCAATAGTGTAATTAATTCTTTAGGAGCTAATAAAAAATGTAAAAAAAAAAAAAGAAGAAGGAATCAAAATATAAAAAAAATTTAGGTAAAGAATACATAGGAAACAAGCAGTGCAATTAAGTCAAAAAGAGGAAAATAACTGCCCGAGCTGCCCGAGCTGCCCGGGGTCAGAGCCCTCAATCATATACTAATGGAGTACCGAATCATTTCCCCATCCCTCCCAAATTCCCCTCGATCTTCGCAATTTTGTAAACTATTGAGCACACTCGGTGTATCTAATACCACCCCTGTGGTTTCGCACTTTTTCACTTTAGTGCCTCGTGATTTAAAGTGCATCAAGCTAGTGCCTTGTGATTCTATTTTTATCTTTTCATCAGCTTCTCCGTTAATATTTCGTTAAATTATATACAAAAAACTTCAGATACCCTATCTAGGTTTATCGAATATTTATTTTAGGAATTAGGCTACTATACTATCTATAGTACCGAGCTCCGGTACTATAGTGTTTGTTTTCGATCTTAGGGCGTTCAAATCAACGATCCACACCGTTAAATATGATCTAGGGTATATGAATTTCTTAGGAATAAATTTTTAGTTTTTTTCGATATCGTTTAACTTAGTAAATAAATTATATTAAAATGGACGGTGGAAATTGAATAATTTTTAAAATTTGAGCAAAGGACTTTTAAATTCAAGATCAAGAATGTTAACCTCAATCTATATAGTTTAAAGTATTTTCTATCAAAATTTGAAGAAATTTAGATTCTTCTACACCGTTAAACTCCAAACTCGTCATAATAGCCATTGAAAATTGACAATTTTGAAATAGTTTGATCATAAAGTAAACTATGTCGGAAAAATATAAAATTTTATTTCTAGAAACTTTAAATACCCTAGATCAGTTTTAACTGTGTGGATCGTTGATTTGAACGCCCTAAGATCGAAAACCAATACTATAGTACCGGAGCTCGGTACTATAGATAGTATAGTAGCCTAGCTCATTATTTTAGTATCTTTTAGTTTTAACTTTGTCACTGATTTAATGAAAAAAAATTAGTGAAATAGATAATAAAAAGATAAAAATGAAACCACATGACACTAAATTGATACACTTTAAACCACAGGGTATTTAAAGTGAGAAAGTGTGAAACTACAGGGATGGTATTTGAAGTTTTTTCAAAAAATAATTATGCGTTCAAAACTTACTGGTTAACAAATTATCACTTCATTTTTACCGACCGTGCACACACTTTTTTTCCTTTCTCTCTCTCTCTCTCTCTCTCTCTCTCTCTCTCTCTCTCTCTTACTCCGTATCGTTGTTGACATGTCGAGGCTGTGCACTGTTGTCATTATAATGTCACCCTTAAGTTCCATCGAATTACTACTACTGTTGCCGTCGATAATTTTTAGCCATAAATAGAATCATCTTTATGAAGTATTTTCGCAAGATTTATAAAACTTATATATAATAAAAAAATAAAAATAAAACCACAGTACATTATATTGATACGCTTTAAACCACAGGGTACTAAAGTGAAAAAGTGTGAAACTAAAGGGATGATATTTGAAGTTTTTTCAAAAAAAATTACGCGTTCCAAACTTACTGGTTAACAAATTATTACTTCATTTTTACCGACCGTGCACACACCTGTTTTTTCCTTTCTTTCTCTCTCTCTCTCTCTCTCTCTCTCTCTCTCTCAGTACTCTCTTACTTCGTATCGTTGTCAACATGTCAAGGCTGTGCACTGTTGTCATTATAATATCACCCCTAAGTTCTATCGAATTACTACTACTGTTGCCGTCGATAATTTTTAGCCATAAACAGAATCATCTTCATGAAGTATTTTCTCAAGATTTATAAAACTTATATATAGTAGTTATTTTTAAATTTTTATAAGGATATTCTAGAAAAATAAATAATTTTTGAAAATCTATTATCTAGGTACCATTGAGTTTGAGAAATTAATAATATTGAAACAAAACATTACTGGAGTTGGAAAATATTTTTCGGTATGAAAAATACTTTATTGCTTATTTGGTTTGATGTAAAAATATTTTTACGCATTTGGACAAAAAATTGAAGTTTTCGTTTTTCACTTTTTTCGATGAAAAATGGAAACTCAAGCTGCGTAAAATTATTTATTTATTTTTTTCATCAAACCAAATAAATGTGATTTTTTTTATTTCAACCAAACAAATATTGATCGAAATTATATTTTTTTTCATACAAATCTTCATGAAAATTATTTTTCACGATTCTACGTTGAATTAAACGTACGGAACTTAGTGTATAAAATTTATAATTCTTTATTTATAGCTGTTGGCGTATGAGACATATTTGTACACCTGGTTCAGGCAATAATTGGACTAATCTCACGGCGACAGGTGGGCTCCACCTTGTCCCGGGGCTCTGACGTGTCACTTTCAAGTGTTCGTGGAAAGAAGTACCAAAAATTAAAAAAGGCCAAAATTTAACGAATCAGAAGAGGACACGTGGCCTGAGTGGGTGAAGTGGACGGCTCATGATCCCCCGGGATATGTACGAGCAAGTTNTAAAAAACAAAAAAAAAAAAAAAAGCCTAAATTATTCCTTTGGTCCCCTAAGCACGAGGCGGGTGACAGTTTAATCCTTTTAACTTTAATTTATTGTAAATTTTTATTTAAATTTTTTAAATTATAATATTTTAATTATTATTGAATTATTAATCATTTTCACGTCACTCGTATATTAATAATTTACCAATACTTAGACAACTGAATTGGATTCTGAGACTCGATTAATATAACAATTCAAAAAAATTAAGCTAAAAATTTTAACAAATTAAAGTTTGAGGATCACAACAACGTCATGCGCCTTATATTCTGAGGATCAAAAGAATAATTTGTTCAAATAAAAAAAAAGAGAAATGCTTAGTTAATAAACAAGGGGTTGCAATCTCTATAATCCCTTGTCCAAGGATTGTAGGCCTGGTTGTGTTGTTTTCCGACCTCTTTTCATATTTCAATAAAAATAATAATAAAAATAAATGTGATAAAACAAGTAGAGAAAAAGAAAATTATAAAATTACAATTCAAAATGGGCTATAAACCTAGCACTCAGAAAAAAAGATTAAGAGCAACAGAATAATAATAATAATAATAATAATAATAGAGAGAGAGAGTTGAGTTTATGTACTTTAAAAGCATAAGTGCTCAGCATGCTTGTGATTTTTTAACTATAAGATGGTCTTAAGATCCATGCAGCACCAGTTCAATTATAGATTTATATATATATATATAAAAGCTTTTGGGTGAGTCATTGAAATCAGAATCAACCTAGTAAATCAATATTGCTCTAATTACAACACTTGATTCAGTGGTTATCCTAAAATATCCTTGCACTTCATCCAAAAAGGTGAAGCTTGAACAAGTTCTCTCTCTCTCTCTCTCTCTCTGCATTGACCACTAGAAGATTGTTTTAGGCCCACCCACACTATTGAGAGAGAGAGAGAGAGAGAGAGAGAGAGAGAGATGAAAAAGGCTCTATTGACCACATGAACAAGATTGTCTTTTGGCCCACATGAATAAGAGAGAGAGAGAGAGAGAGAGAGAGAGAGAGAGATGTACATGTTATGTAGAAAGAGGGGGTAAAGAAGTAAAACATGGGCACAACTCTCTAGGGAAGGGAGCTACTAGCTAAGGGAAGGAGAGAGCTCCTTGGAAACAGGCATGCACACAGTTCAGCTGGAGGAATGATGAAAACAAGGCCTGAGAGGAGGTGTCAATTTTCACTTTTGGATCCATTTACTGAGAAAACTTATTACTTGCACCATGTGCAGCATCTCCCCACCCACTACATTAATTCCTTGCACCGTTTTTCCGCAGTTTAAGCTTTCAGAGTAACCGGTGGAGTGTGACCAAATCTGAGAGCCAATCTGCTCACGCGACGCACGAGGGTACGTACGTACTCTCACGAACCAAGAATACTACAATTATCGATCACACAGTTGTGGTTGGAATGCGAGACGGAACGAGCGGCTGACAGAGAGTGGTGCATTGGATCGACGTACGAATGCGAGGATACATGCACCAGGTTTAGACAATAGTTCTCTATATATGCATAGCTCTCCATCATTTATGACACTCTATGACCACTCCCTGAGTCCCTGTCCACCCTCCCTCTCTCTCTCTCTCTCTCTCTCTCTCTCTCTCTCTCTCTCTCTCTCTCTCTCTATTTGCAGCAAGACCAAGAAGAGAGATCTTTATAGGCTGCCCCAGCTAGCTAGCTAGCTCCACACCCTCTTTGTCTTTGGTAGCCAGCGCAGAATGAGGGGGATGTGTATATATATATATAAATATATACGCACACACACACACACAATATATTCATAGAAAATGCTTTGCAGCCCCACATATTGTCCCTCCAATATTAATGTGTTGGTCAGTTTATATGGCGTCTTAAATTGTCTAAAGCGAACTAATCAGAGAGATACCTATCGTACATGGAAATACATCAATAGATTTTCGGAAAATATTTCGCTTTCATTGAGCAAACTAGGTTTATCAGCCTCACAAAGAAACCTAAAATAGGTGATAACTCAATTTTGTAAACTTTTTGTGCGATCCATATCCATGTTAGGTATTGGATTGCGAAATTTTACACACACACATATATATAAAATGGAAAGTGCCATACAAATTTACAAATATATTTAAAATGTAGAGAGGATTCCTTTGTGGGGGGGGACCCTTTAGGGTGCCTATGGCATTTCCCATATAGGATAAGAGGAGCTTATATCATGGTGTAATCATTCTTTTATCATTTGTTATATGGAGAGAGAGAGAGGGAGAGAGACTCTGACCTCTCTTTGGGTCAGTGTCAGGAAAAAGGAAGGGAAAGGATTAAAGACTACAGAGGAAAAGACTGTTCTAAAGCTACAAAATTTGGTGCACAATAAACACTGAAAAAGAGCTCTTTTATCATTCATTCATCTTTGCCCTAAAGAAGAGGAGTAAGAAAAAGTAAGCTTTGTTTTCCTTCTTACCCAAGAGAACTTGTAGCTTTATTGCTTTTCTTTCTAGGCTAACTTTTTACTTTTCTAGGTTAGGATATGAGGGTCTGTTTGACTATAATTCTTAAATATAAAAATATAAAAATACTTTTAAGTAAAACGAGTATTTTTTTAATATGTCATCAGAATAGAATGATCTAAGTTGGAGTTACATAAGGCTCCTAGAATATTTAATTTTTCTCCCATTTAACTCAAGTTCACTTCATGGGCTTATCAAAAAGTTTCGAACTCAGATGTGGAGGAGAGTGATAAGTAGAAAAATATAAAAGCGCCGTTCTCTATAACTTAGATTTTTGGAGAATAACAGTTATTTTATTTAATTTAACAATATACTATTTAATGAAGTGTAATTTGAAATAACTGTTAGAACAATTACTATTTTGATATATAGCACGATAAAACAAAAATGAAAATTGAAGCTTTTGCTTTTGAGACTCAAAAATTTTATTTCTAATTCCTATAGTAGTAGAAGCTCCAAATTCTTTCTTTTTTTTTTTTCTTTTGAGAAAATTTAGCTTGTTATCCGTTTCGTATAATTCTTTTAGAAATAAACTTAACTAGTGAAGTAATTAGGCCACAAACTCGGGACCTAAGGTACAGTCGAGCATTTTGCCACATGCGTTAGGGACAGTTAGTAACTTCAAATTCTTTTATTTGCTAAACACTCTACTAGATACTGTTGTTGTCGAAAGCAGAAGCAGAGATATGGCTAAACAGGTCTTGATCAATGCTCAATTTGTCGCGGGACTGTTATCGCATCCAAAGATTTATCTATTACGGATTTGTCTTGAATATTCCATTTTATTATTTTCTTTCTTTAGTACTCAAGAGCTAGCCTTGTACAACAATAATTAATAGCCAAAGATTACTATTTAGACTACTAAGTCATTTTTCAAAATAAGATAAATTGTTTGATAGTTGTTTGTAAAACATCTTGCTAGACTACTAAAACACAGTCCTAATTTGAAATCACCAAAAAAAAAAAAAAAAAAAAAAAAAACAAAAATAAAAACACGAAAGTGCACACTCAGTTATCTAAGATTTGACCTTTACTGCCAAGACAAAGCAGGGACTTGCATTCAAATTGGTCAGTATTAATTATTTTATTATTTGTAAGATATTGGGAGTTCTAATTCAATGATCTGATCCATAGAAGCTCAAAAATGTAACATATCTAATATAATCTATACATAAAAAAAACTTAAGCCTATTAGGTGGGACGTCAATACTATATTATAATATATGTATATATAATGTATATATTATATATGTATATATATGTATATATAATATATTATATATATATATTGTATATATATATATATGTATATATATAACATTATATATAACATATATATATAATATATATTTAATTATATAATATACTACATAATAATATACAATATATATATATACATTATATATACATATATATATATACATATATATCATATATATATTTAACATATATATATATACACTATATACAATATATATATATACATATATACATATATATATATACATATAAATATATATATAGCATATATACATATATATATATACATATAATAAATTATATATAGTGAGTCCGGCTACTATGCTATTAATAGCACGAAGCACTTGGTGCTACCAAGTTTTCTGGGGCAGTTAGATCTATCATTTTGATCATTTTCATCCGTTAGATCATACTATTCAACCAACCCCCACTCAATCTAGGGGTACACAATCATCCTAACCCCACATCTCTTAATCCAATGGCCAAAAACTTGATAGCACTAATGACTTCGTGCTATTAATAGCATAGTAGCCTAGTTCATATATAATATATATATATATATATATACTATATAATATATATATATATATAATGCAACCGGGCATTTGCACTCTTATTAATTAATTATCTAATGTTGAATTAATAATTATAACATCTAATATGTATCATATTCCATCATTTATTAATTTTCCTAGGGTCCTTTGGGAAATGCTATTGTAACTAGTCAATCTATCTATGTATCATATTCCATCATTTATCTATTTTGGATGATTAATTGCCTTATGATCTAATTAATAATCACATGCGACCACTAATTCGCGATTATATATTTAATATTGTTTCCATTTTTTTTATTTAGTTCTAAAAAATTACAAGTTGTCGGAAGATAAACTTTCTTACTTTTATTATATTATTGATTAGCTGCACTGCAATCCTCGCAAAAATAATTTCTAGCAAGTCCCAATTTGGTTCTTTTGCCTTTTGCTTGTATTATAAATAAAAATATTGTACACAAAATTAAGCTCTATGTGATTGGTCGTGTCGCATATATATAGATTTTCTCTCTATTACAATCGTTGGTTAACTTTCAATACAATGGACTAATGGCAATGCCATGCAAAATTAAAGTTTACAAAAAATTTTTGTTTTTCTTATTGTCAAACAAATCTTTGTGTACTCTATTCAAAATTTTCTATATACATTTTTTTGAAGGAAATATCGCAACAATTAATGCCAACCCTAATTTTTTTTTCCTTTTCTTTTTCTATTCTTTTGTGGTCAAAAGAAGTACTATATATATATATATAGAGAGAGAGAGAGAGAGAGAGAGAGAGAGAGAGAGTCCGGGTGGTATACTATCAGTAGCACGGAGACCTCCGTACTACCAAGTTATTTTTAATATTGATGCAGTTTTCAAATTGACGATTGACCACGTTACATTTGATCTATATTATTGAAAATATTTGAAAACTAATAAATTTCATAATTTTTCGACATTATTTATTTATCAAATGAGTAGTCTAAAAATAAACGGCTGAAAATAAAAATTAACTTGGTAGCACAGAGGACTCCGTGCTACTGATAGTATACCAGCCCAGTTCTATATATATATAAAACTACAAGAAACTGCACCATCTGCTATTGCACACTTTATCAGATATATATAGTTTTTTTAAATAAAAAAAGGTGCAACAATTCTTGGGTTTCAGTATCTAAAATATTTACCGACCGTTCCTAGCACAAGTGGCAAAGGGTTTGGTAATCGGTACCCATGGTCCCAAGTTCGAAGCTTAGTTGCTTTACATTTCCAGCTGAATTTATTTCAAAAAAGAAATAAACGAAGCAGGTAGCATGCTACATATCTTTCTCTCAAAAAAAAAAAAAATCACAAAGCGTGGTAGTGAACTAGTAACTTTTGTAACCTTTGAATACCAAATTAACTGCTTTTGTAATTAACCTTTGAATATATACCAAACTAGTCACAATATTACTATGGCATAAGAACGAGGAACAATGCATGTAACTTGGTACTTTTTGCAGAATAAATTAACACTTTTTCCACCACCTTACTTCACTTTTGTGAAATAATTAATTACTCTAAAGCAACACTTCTCTTTGTGAAATAACTCTGAAGCAACACTGCTTGCATGCACATGCATCTGAGAATGAATCATGCAATTTGCCTTTTGTTCTTTATGGCAGTAAAAAGTAAAATCCTCCCTCCTTTGCATTCTCAACAAATACAATTCAAATCTTTTTTAGCATAGGCTAAGTCTCTCTCTCTCTCTCTCTCTCTCTCTCTCTCTCTCTCTCTCTNATATAAGATAATTAAAGTGCATGGAATTTCCTTATACACCCGGTGCAGGAAATAATTTCTCCAACTCCTCGCCACTTTTCCCCATAAATCTAAGTCTCACTGAATTTATGTCTCTCTCTCTCTCTCTCTATCAAACACATGCATGCACATATTCTTTTTCACTTTTCTCTTGCCTTTTGCCTCAGATGTCTCCTTGTCTCTCTTCTTTTACTTTTCCTTTTTTTCCCTCCTCCCACTTTTGAAGCTTTAAGTAAATGTTGGATTCTTGTCATAAGTTGTTGATTGAACCATGAATGGAGAGAGAGTAGTTTGGATCAATTTGGCCTTCCTAATGTGAACTCAAGATTGGGCTTGCTCGGGCTCGATGTCTCCGAGAGGCACGACGAGTTCATATCGGAGATCTCGAAGCTTTTCGGTTGCTTTTCCTGCACCCCCCCCAAAAAAAAAAAAAAAAAAATTAAACAATGTGGCTCTTTGAATTTCTTGATCATGATTTTATTTTCATTTCGTTCATGGCGGCCCATAACTACTGGCGATTCTTCTTGCGGCTTTAAGAATTGATAGTAGTCATAAATTTTATATTTTGATTCACGAAATTAAGGCTTTCATTTTTTTTTTAAAGTTTAGGCCCAGTGGCTAGCTAGAGTTTCTGCAGAAATGTTGTTTGACTGTTAGAATATTTACTAACAGCTATTTCATTATACTCACATAACACCTTAAAAAAGGGGAATTGCTTAACTTTCGATTGATCGCAGTATAATTAAGCAAGAGAAACTACAAAAAAAGGGCTCCATTTTTTGAATTGGGGAACAGAAGTTATTTCAAAAGTTAGGTCAAATGAGCATATATATACATATAATGGTTCATCAAATAGCCAAATCCAATATACATATGTTTACTTAAATATTGTGTCTATGTATCAAGTTCCACTTGTGAGAGAGGTAATGAATAGTTACTTACCTTAAAATTATGCAAACTCCCTGTGGTGGATTCACTTGGTAATCCATTAGACCAGCCTCCCCTGCTGCAAAACCAATAGAAAGAAAATCTCCATGAGAGAGAGAGAGAGAGAGAGAGAGAGTAAAGTAATGTACTCAAAAGGAGGAGGAGCTCATAAAAGGATACATGCTAATATATTTTTTTTATTTGTTTAAGTGAGAAAGGAAGCTGCAAATGTGTGACTATTTGCTTTTTAAAAAACCAATAAAATATTTTGACATGATAATGAAGTGTTGATTATTGAAATGATGTTACAATTTCCATGAGAGTTTGAGTGCCCATTTCATCACAAGAAACAAGAAACAAGAAACAGCAAAGAAGTTTCAAAGGGCTTTGAACCAAAAAGAGAAGTGCCCACAGTTAGACTAGTCTCTTTTGGTGTGAGCCTTTGCCTTGGAATTGGAGAGAGAGAGAGAGAGAGAGAGAGAGAGAGAGAGAGAGAGAGTCTTTATTTTTTATTTAAACTCTTGAGTAGGATCATTCCACCATCATGATGTTCAAATAATGTTCACCTGATGCTGGACCAATGGAACAAAGCAAACCAAGATCTCTTCTTGCCTCTTTTTGTGAGCACTTGCATGGGAATGGTAGAGAGAGAGAGAGAGAGAGGAGTTTTTTATAATGTCCATGACTGTGACAGGGCTAGGAAATGGCACATACCTTGAGATCATGTAATGTATACCATTGACTCTTTAAGGAAAAGCCATATATAATTAATTTCATTCATCTTTTTTAAGTTTCCTAGATTTAATTAATCTTTGTACACTTCCTTTTAACAGGTGAATATTAGCTAAACAAATTAATTACAGGGAAAAAAAGGAGTTTTAGTTGATCTTAAAATTCTCAGTAATTAATATTGGCTAGCTATGAGAGACACATGCATGGATAAATAAATCCATTGGGAATAATAGCTAAAAATGCAAAATGGGACATTGGCTCATGAATCAATTCCTTTGAAAATCCAAATTTCAATATTAATTAATCCCTTAAAAAAGTTTAGCTTCTTCATCCCTCAAAAGTTAATTTTTGAAGATTTATATGAGCCCATTATATATAATTAAGTACTTATGAAGTGTAAATACCCAACTAATTAATATATTTCTCTCTGGTTTGTTCAAACAAAGAATAAAAAAAATAAAAGATTTTCTTAGGGGAATATGTGTAACCATAATTTCTACCTCAGGAATTGAATGAAAAAAAAATATTTTAGTGCAAGTTCTTATTGCCAGGGAGCCAGAGAACAACTACTACATTATCATTAATTTAGTGCTAGCTTATGAATGAAAATATTTATCTTAATTAGATAGAAAAAAAATTAAATTATTTTGAACAATATATACTAATGATATCCTGGAGGGTACATGTTCTTACTGCAATTAACAGTTATCTAAAACATAGATTAGGTAAAGAAAAAAAAGTCACTATGTGTACATAGTATATTAATTTGTCACATTCACTAGCAGCTAGTTATATAATTATCAAAGGCATTTACTAGATAATTAATTAAAACACAAACATATAAATAGAATAATTATTTAATTACTACCTTGAGGAATTGCTCCACAAGCCACCATAATTGCTACCATGTTGATTTCCTAATTTCCCATGTTGAGTTGATGATTCTGATCTCTGAGTGCTGTGAATATCTCCCAAATTGTCGTCGGAAATTTCTCCCGTCGAACCGTTCTCAAATCCATCAGATTGGCCTGGAAAAAAGATTAATTAATTAATTAATTAGCAATAAATTTGAGTATAGAAACTTGATTTATAATTTGATTTTTTAAAACTTGATTTATAATTTGACCAATCATACCCGGAGAAACCGGCTTATCGGTATTTTTCACCGTCCGATACATCTGCAAATACACGCAAAATGAGTCATGAGTTCATCATTCAAATATCTCCTGCAATAATACATTGAATAAAAAGAAAGAGAAAACAAGAGAAGTGCAATTGCATATAGTAAGTGTTTGCATATATTAAAGTACGGAAATAATACTTTTGATCAGGAATAAAAAATGCACACTCCAAATAAATCATCTTAAACTATTAGGTAAATCTCTTAAATAGGCATTTTATAACTTTTTATTAAATATTGAAATATTGAAATTTCTGATGCTGATGATATATGGAAGTTAAATATTCAAATATAGATATTATTTTTCTTTTCTTTTTTTTTTTTTATAACATGGATAAGGATCAAAGATAATTCTACATACACGTAAGTATATATATATGTACTCTCTTCATTTTTGATTGAGCAATTGATTTCCTTAAATATTGATAACAAGTGATCAGTATATGGCCTGCTATAAACAGTGCTCATGTTTACCTTTTCTCTCAGCATTAGTATGGTTTCTGCTACCTATGTAAAAGCTGATACCTACAACACTTGCAACAGATCTAGAGAGAGTGAGAGAGAGAGAGAGAGAGAGAGAGAGAGAGAGAGAGAGGAGTTTTTTATAATGTGTGTGAAGTAGTGTAAACAAGGGAAAGCAAGGACACTGTTCAATTATCTTTTCCTTTTTCTCTTTCCTGGGAAAAATCCAAAGAGAGAAGAGTGTGTAGAGGAAGGATGGGGGAGGGGGTAAATTAAAGAGAAAGATACATGTAAGGAAAACAAAAAAAAAGAAAAAGAAAAAGAAAAAGAAAAGAAAAGATAAAAAAAAAGCTCTATAGGGGCTTCTTAAACCAACTGACTCCTTTGTTTCCTTTTCTTTTCTTTTCTTTTTTTTTTTGATTTTTTCGTTAAGTATCGAATTTAGTTTACTAAAAGTTAACAGATTTGTGAATTATTATATTGGTTAGTTAAGAAGAACAATTAAATTATTCTACAGAGTACAGATGTTGAACAAAGGAAAAGAGAAAAAAAGAAGACAAAACCTAAGAGGAATAAAAAAACAGCTCTTTAATTAAGGTGCAAGATCAAAACTTAACCCACTGGAAATTTCTAAAAATTAGAATTTGTAAGAAATTGGAGATTGGTTTTAATTTATTTACCTGCAAGTGAGACTTCACATGAGCCAAGGTGAGATCTTTCACATCCATGAGCTCAAGAACTGATTTTGGTGTAGCCCCTAAAATACCAAAAAAAAAAAAAAAAAGAAGAATGATTAAGATGTGGTGGTGATCTCACTCCATCCTCGAGAACTGAATTGTCTAAAAATTTAAGGGGAAATCAATTAAAAGTTCACAAAATTGAGGTGTCAATTGAAGTAGTGTAATTGAGAACAAAGGAATTAAGGAGAAACCATACTCTCATGCCCCCCTAGAAGCTCTACGGCGTGAACGAAGCGCGCGTGGAGCGTCGACGTCCACCGCATTCTTGGCGCCCTCACGCTCCGCTTCGTGGGGAATTTCGACAGGTACCGGGCTCTCGACAGCAACCCTTGCGACGCCACGAACGGAGCGAAGTTGTTCGTCGAAGAGGAGTGATCACACAACTGCTGCTGCTGCTGCTGCTGCTGCTGCTGCTGCTGATGCTGCTGATGATGATGATGATGATAATGTGGGAGTAAAGGGAGGGGACTACTAGTACAACTACTACTAGTATTATGTAGGTGGTGTTTGTATAGAGGAATGCCTCTTATGGGCCTCATGAGAACACCATCTTGTAGCAGTGGTTGTGGGTGGTGGTGGAGGAAGTGGAGGTGGTGGTGGTGGTGGTGGGGGGGGTGGAGGAGGAGGTTGCTACTTGAGTTGTTGTTGTTGTTGTGGGGGGGATCTGTGGGGCTAGGGTTTGCTAGGGAGAGGTCAAAAGAGGCTCCATGCAACAGCTCCTTGGACATAGAAGAGGAGGAGGAGGAGGAGGAGGAGGAGGCTAGGGCTCTCCTCCAAAACCCTAATTCCATGTTCCCGTGATCTTGTTGCTGCTTCCTCCAACTTGGTGGGGGTGTGGTGGTGGTGGTGCTTGCTGGGGGGCTGATTTGCAGGGATAAATCTGGTTGTGCTGGAAAAAGCTCCATCTTTTGCAAACAATTCTTAGATCTCTCTCTACTCAACACAACACTTGTTGTCCCCCCCCCTCCCTCTCTCTCTCTCTCTCTCTTCTCCTCTTGTGAATAATAATAAAACCTAACCTCAGTTATGTAAGAGGTAGGGGTGAGGTGAAAGGAGTTTTTTTTGTGGTGGTGGTGGAGGGGGAGGGGGACTTGTTGAGGTGGGTGAGATGTATGGGGCTTGTGCTTGGAATAAATGGTAGAAGTCTGAGATAGCTCTGATGTGTGTGGGAGAGTGGTGAATTTAGCACTAACATGGAGGGCAAAAACATAGAGTAGGGTTGTGTGGGGGAGGGGTGGTAAACAACAAGTATTTTGTGGAGTTAAAAAGGTCCCCCTTGGGTTGTTTGTACCTACAATGTGAAAGAAAATGACACTAGAGAGAGAGAGAGAGAGAGAGAGAGAGAGAGAGAGAGATATGGGGGAATAAATGGATTTGAGGAGTGGATTCCTTTTTACTCCTTTTATATGTCCATTCTTTATCAAGGAAGAGGGAATTTCTTGTGAAAACCTTTTTACTTGTTGGTTTGTCTCTCCACAAACAAGCTAGTAAATTAATCATACAACCTTATTATATAGAATAGGAAAAAGCCTTTTCTGTAGCACTTATCTTACGTAAGAGAAATAACAGATCTGTCAAAATTAGCTAGGTTTCATAACATGGTTTTTATAAATTAGATATATATTTTTTATTTTGCCTTTTTTTTTTTATGTACAATTAGTAAGATGTATTGGACATGACTGTGACCTTATCAATTCCATGTACTATATGTCTTCTGACTGATTTGTAACTTAACCCATATAAAACAAAGATTCCGCAAAAAGAAATTTCTATCCAAAAGAAGTAGATTGGTTGGTTTTGCTCTTTTGCTGTATGTAATTAGTAGACGAGCGCAATACTACCTGTATATTCAAAAGTTAATCTCATCAATTTTTTAAAAAAATTTATTAAATTTTTTTAAAAAATTTATCTAAACTCTTGGATGATGATCAGTTATTAGTATTGTTAGATTTTCGCCATATTTTTGGATGTACAAGCTAGCTGTTGCATTCCTCTTTTGTTGATTTGAACCTCCATTTGATGGTCCTAGCCCCATTGCTTCCTCTAGACTCAACTCTCTCCTCTGCAATCATTTATGGTTGGAATAGAAAGTTGGAGACCCTCATTCTCACATCCATCAGCCTATCACTTGCATTGTTGATTTATGAGTCCATGTCAAACTTATTTCTGACAAGGAAACATGGCTGTTGGTACAGTTCTTTCCCCATTTTTCCATTATCTCATGTGATTTTGCCTTCTTGGGTGGGCTTATCTTGGAAGAGAAAAAGCTTGAGACCCTTCTCTCTCAATTTCCAATACTATAGATCCAAGCTTAGGCTGACCGTCCGTAACGTAAGTGACAAAGAGGCTTGGTGGTTGGTACTCGATCGAGATCACAAGTTCGAATCCTAGTTGATTCACATTTTCAGCTAAATTTATTTCTAAATGAAATTGTTATATGTGATTCGAAATTGATAATCGACTTCAGTTCGGAATTTCGACTCACCCGTGATTTTTCCCTACAAAGGGCTTTCCACGTAAATCTGTATATTCTCTTTTATTTTTGCTTGTGGTTTGATTATTTTATATTCACCATTTTCGTTTTCGTTTGTGCATTTATCGTAACAGAAATAAACGAAGTGAGTAGCGTGCTACCTATCTCTCTCAAACAAAAAAAAATCCAAGCTTAGACCCTTCTCCTCAGCCTGTTTGGAAATACTTGTTCAAAACAGTATTATTTCATATGGCAAAAAAAAAAGGTATTTAAGGTGTATGTAGTACTCTAAATTCTTTGGATTTTACAAAAAAAAAAAGTCATATATATATATTTTTAGAGAGAGAGAGAGAGAGGGAGATGAATAGCAATGATGTTTTACTCTAACTTTTTAAGTACTCCAAAATTCCATAGGTTTGAGATTTTATTTATTTTATCCCAAAGTTTTATAGGAATGGGGTTAATCCTACAAAAGTCATGCAAATAACTCTTATGAAATAGAAAATTACAATACTAATCAAAATATATACCCTAGTTTTAACAAGGCTAAATTATACTCTAATACACTATACTTTAGGTTTTTGTTTTATTTACCACATTGTACTATATTTTGTTCGAAGACGCCATTATATTCTAATATTTTATCAATATCTACATTGTATTTTAAATTTATTTTAATTTTTCTATCTTGTTCTATTTTTCTTTTCTCATGTATATCACTAAACTGTTTTTTCTTATCAATCTCTAGATTACTGTGAATAAATCTATTATTATAGACAAAATCAAACAACCTTATTAGGAGGCTTTGGTGAAATAGTAGAAAAAATATAAAATGAATCTTCAGGATAGACGAATTAAAAGCTTCTATCATGTTATTTTTATGTATTTTATTATTTTTCATGTTAAAATCAGCTAAACATATGCTATATCAACACTACAACAGAATTAGGTTATAGGAACACATGTTTGGAACACTTTTGAGTAAGTGTCTCATTTATGCTAAAACTTAAAAACACATCTACTAATGCCTAAATATAAAGCCCATTTCAACCAAAAATAAAAGATTACTCTACTCAACCCACCATACCCAATCCATTTGGCCCGATTACAAACAGAAAAGAAAAAAAAAAAGAAAAATCAATTACCATCTTTTCTTCTCTCTTCACTCAATCCATTGAAATTCTAGACGAAGAGCCTTTACTGTTGTCCTCCTCCGCCACCGCAGCCAACGAGATAGAGTTTCGGCGGTTGCTAAATGCTTAAATAAGTGTTGATAAATTAGCAGCACCTTTTTAGGTTATAGCGACACTCTTTAACTGTCACTATATACCTAGCGACCCCACATATAGCAGCACTTTTTAAAAGTGTCGGTAATTTTAGATAGCAGCACTTTTTTGACATATACCTATATTTAAAAGTGTCGCTATAGACCGTTTTTATTGTAGTGCAATTTTAGCAAGTATTTAGACTATAATTTAAAAATGTAGAGATCGAAAAGATATTTGAGTAGTGCATGCGTTTGAAAAAAAAAAAAATAGCATAGTATAAAAAGTAGGAAAAAAAAATCTGTAGTGTAGTGTAGTTATTTAAGCCTTTTAACAAATACCTTACTTTTACAAGGTTCCCAAACAGGGCCATAGAAGTGGGCATCTAGTAAAAATGTGGATGTGCGTGCGTATATCTATATATAGAGTTGAGCTCTTATACTTTTAAAAACATATATTTTTAAAAATATACGAGTATTTGTGCTTGTGATTTTTTAGTTATCGGTTCGTCTCAATATTCATGCTAAATTATTAACAACGTGTCCAATTAACTCTCTTTTACTAGTGTGGCGTGGATTTTGAAACGATCCGATGGCTAAAAAAGTCACTAGCATTACTAGCTCCTATGCTTTTAAAAGTATAGGAGCTCAACTCTATATATATAAGAGCACATTTGTTTTGGTTTGAAAAGAAAGAGAACAATACACATACACTATATTATGTAGGGAAAATATAGAGATTGCTTGTTTCCAAACTTCTTAGTATTTGCTAAATTTAACTAAATGCACATCTTGCTGGCCCCAGTAGGGGTGTAAACGAGCCAAACACGAGCAAGCCGGGGCCGGCTCATGTTCAGCTCGTTTAATAAATTAATGAGCTGAACACGAGCTGCCTCGTTAAAGTATCGAGTTGAAAAATTCAGCTCGTGTTAACACGAGCTGGCTTACAGGCTGGCCAACGAACAATAAGTTAAAATGATTAGATTGAATATATATAAAAACTAAATTTATGAAATTTTATCCATTAGACTTTGATCTAATATAGTTGAAACTTTACATATAAATGAGTTTTTTTTATAATTGAGCTCATTTTTATATTTTTATTTTGCTAAAAATTAAATAATAAAAATATATATTTTATATATATAATTATTTATTTATATATAAATATAAATTCAATAAATTATATGAATATAAAATGTATGTATTCGAGCTGTTATCGAGCTGAACATGAGCGAGCTGACTCCAGCTCGTGTTCGGCTCGTTTATTAAACGAGTCGAAAAATTTAGCTCGTGTTCAACTCGTTTACGATACGAGCGATTCGATCTCGAGCTCATTTCGAACCGAACACGAGTTGGCTCGAAAACAGCGAGCTGGATTGCCACCCCTAGGCCCCAGAAAGAAAAAGGCTACTTAGAAATTCACACTTTTTTTTGGAGAACCCATTTCATTCATTTTTTATGAAAATAAACTTAACTAAAAATGTAAAACAGCTAAACTTTAATTAAACTTAGGTATTACTTATCAAGTCTTTTACTACTTGACGGTAGCGGCGGTGAGTAAATTCACACATATTTATTATTTGTTCTGAAAAAAAAAAAATTTAACATATATACCACTTCTAATTTATAACTTTTCTAATATTTTTGTCACATTAGAAAATGTACAACAAGGCAACAACTGTCATGTAGGGGAAGTACAATTAAAATTCTTTTTTATGGTCTATGAGGACAACTTGCATTTAATTGATTTAGTGTCACAATGCAAATTAGAAATGGACTATTGCCACTACAACAAAATTAATTTTTTATGGCCATTTATTTGTGGCCATTTAGAAATCGCATCTAAATGTTTTACTTTTGTGGCTAAATTTAATAGTTTGCCACTATTTTAATTTGATATGAATTTCTAGATATTAATTATGGAAAATTTTTTAAAATGGCCGCAGATTATGGGTACTTTTAGTAGCTAAATTTAAATTTCGTCACTAAAAAAAGAATGTAATTTCTGTGGTGACCTATTTCTCAATAAATGTACAAAATGTTAGTGGCGGACTGTAAGTTTGGTCATTAAAAATACTCTTTATTTTAGTGGCTTTTTATTTTCCTATAAATGTTTCGTGTATTAGTGGCAAATTTATATTTTGCTACTATTGTATTTTAGTGTTATTTTATTCACATTATTTGTAGAAGTTTTTAAAAATAGCTATAAAATATATTTAATTATAGTAGCAATAGTTTAATTTTGCCACTAAAATATGTCCATTACATTAGCGGCCATATTTAAAAATGCCGCAAATTATGGGTACTTTCAGTGGCCAAATTTAAATTCTATCACTGAAAAGAAAATGTAATTTCTAAATGTAGGGAATGTTAGTGGCAGACTGTAGGTTTGGCTATTAAAAGTACTCTTTATTTTAGTGGCTTTTTATTTTCCTATAAATGTTTCGTGTATTAGTGGGCCAAAGTTTATATTTGCCTTACTATTGTATTTAGTGTTATTTTATGCATAGTATATTGTAGAAGTTTTTAAAATATATAAAATATATTTAATTATAAGTAGCAATAGTTTAATATTCCACTAAAATATGTAGTTACATTTAGTGGCCTCGCATGTTGCAATAAATTTTGTATTATTTTGTGATAGTAGTTACTTTTAGCTGATAAAAGCTGGTCTTGATTTAAATAGCATTTATAAATTTTCTGTAAAGTAGAGATAATATTAGCAGATTTTTGATATTGCATTGAATACTTAGAGTAGAATAATTTTGTTTCAAAATATCCAATATATTTTTATTTGAAATTAAATTTAATTTTCTTTAACTTTTAACTTTCTTAAATTAGTTGAAATTAGAAATTAACTTTTAGTTTTAGATTCTAATTTAAACTTAAATAGAAAATTAAAAAATTTTAATTTTAAAATTTTATTGTTATTTAGTATTAAATAATAAATTTAATAGATTTAAATTAAATTTTATAGATTAAATGAAATTTAAATTGTAATTTCTAAGTACAAATTGAATCAATAAAAATTAATTTTATCTTTTGAATAGTTCATCAGTTTTTCAATATTTTTATTTTTTAAAATTATATATTACGTAGAAATTTCTAATTAGATGAATAAAAATCAATATATAAATAGTAGGGCTGAAGTGCTTTACTCAAAAGAAAATCCTAACCTCTCTCGGCGCGTACCTGCGAATAACTTAATCTAGAGTCAATAATATACGAGCTAGATTTCTAATTATCATTAATCTAGAGTCAATATTGGTAAAGTGATACAGGTACCCTAATTAATCATGCATACGCCCACGCCTTTTTACTAATTAATAGATACGAGCTAGATTTCTTAATTAATCATATATTATATTATATAATAACTATATATAATATAATAATATATATATGATATATTATAATAATATATTGCGTTACATCATATATCCCTTAAGCCCCCGCTCGCCCTCTCCGCCTCCTCCTCTTCTATATTCCGTAAAAACCCGTCGCCCCTCCCGGCTAGATAGCCCGTAGTAAAGGCCGCTTCAACCTCATCAAGCGTTTACATCAGGCGTACAGCCCCTCAGCGTGCCGTCTACTTCTTCTCGACCGGTAACAACAATCGGCCAATATATTATTGAAAAAAAATATATTTTGAAGGACTTAAAGATTATGTTCATTGTAATATGTGATTTACATATTTTTACGCTATTAGGGGTGTTTTGTGATTGATGTAAAGTGCGTGCAGAAAAAAATATTTTGATAAAAAATAATTTTACGATCGTTGATTTACGATAAATTTTTTCATTCAAAATTATTTTAACATATTTCGTTCCAAATCGAGCGCTGTGTCGTGAAAATAAAAGCGGGGAGCACATGAAATTATCGCATGTGAGAAAACCGACGTTTTCTGCTCGAGGCCTGTGGTCCGCCCGAAAAACAAAAGCGGGTGAGCGCATGAAATTAATATACATGAGAAAACTCGAAAGCGGGAGCTGCTGCTCATGCGCAACGCGCCACGAGGTTCGGCCTCGGTAGTGAGAACCTCCCTCTTCAATTATATATATTAATATATATAATATATATATATATATTAATATATATATATTATATATATATATAATTATATATATATTATTTAGATTAATTTCTTAATTTATGACTTTATATATTACATATGTAATATGTTTATTTAATTTTAGATTATTTCAATTTATAAAATAGAAATTTATAATAATAATTATATATAGAATAGTAATCTTTTATAATATTAAAATCTATTTAATTAAAAAATATTAAATAGTTTTTCAATCTATTTTTTTCATTATAACCAACAATAGTTATGAAAAATTTCGCAGCCGAAATTTTTTTTTCCGTCCAATTTTACGTGGAACCAAACACAACCCTTAAGATCTTTGATATTATTTCCAAGTAGTACATTTTTATTTTGTTATTTTGTTTATTTCATTTTTTCGTGCAAAAATAAATTTTTAGATGTGGGAATTGGCAAAAAAAAAAAAAAAATTTGTCACCATTTACTATATTTCAATGAATACTCAACTTCTTGGTTGGGCTATTTTGAGCTCACAAAATGCATGTCCTAGTCGACACTCCTCATTTGCTACTCATTGCAAAGGAATTTTTTAATTATTTGTGGCTCAAAATATTTTTTCTCATATCCACGAACAATCAGAAATTTGTTAGCTATTTTTTTTCAAAATAAACAAAGTGTTTCAAAAAGTCTAGAGACTAAACAAGCACAAAAGATAATATATAATCAATTTTGAATTTTAGAATTTTGACATTAAAGATCTGAAATTAAAAAATTAAATTAATATTTAAATTTAAATTTGAATATTTAAATCTAAATTTTAAATTTAAAAATTTTAATTTTTACATAATTCAAATATTTAAATAAAAAATATTAAATTTAAAATTGAATATGAATTTAATAAAATTTGAATCTAAATTTAAAATAAATTTAAATATTGTCCAACAATAGAATCAATTTCATAAAGCCAAAATTTTACGCTGATTTTGATTTAGGCCTGAAACTAAAAAATAAATCTAAAAATCAGAATAAATTTAGAAAATAAGATTGCCAAATGGTCTATAAATTTAGAAAATAATATAAAGTAATAAAATTAAATAATCATAATAAGACAATTTTCTACTGTTATAAAAAATCTCAAGTTTGCTTTTATCATTCTATTAGGACACATATACTCTCCTTTATTAATAGTGCATGTGGATATTTTTAATATCCAAATATATTGCAGATATATATTTATATATCATAATGGATAAAAGTTGGATGGATAATGAAAATAGACAACATCCGAATTACATAACAGGAGTGAATAGTTTTCTTGACTTCGCATTTGCACATGCAGCAAGAGGAGATAAAATTCGATGTCCCTATTATAAATGTGTCAATGGTGCTTTTCATACTCGAGAGATTGTATTCGGTCATCTTATCTTGCATGGGATATTAAAAGATTATAAATGGTGGTCGAGTCATGGGGAAGAATGTCCAAATCAGAGTAGTGAAAGTAGCGACAGTAATAATGAAGAACAACATAAGGAGAGTAGTGATGATGAAATGCATGAACTTCTACAAGACTTGAACCCAATTGAAGATATAAATGACTCAACGCATTCCAACTTTGATGAACCTAATGAGTTTGCAAAAAAATTTTACCAATTATTGATGGACGCAAAGCAAGAATTGTATCCCGGATGTAAAGAGTTTTCCAAGCTAGAGTATATTGTAAATCTATTACAACTTAAATGTCTTCATGGTTGGAGTGACAAATCATTTACTGCATTACTTCAACTGAAAAAAGGAGCACTTCCAGCTGGTGAAACACTTCCGAAAAATTATTATGAAGCAAAAAAATATATAAAGGATCTAGGTTTGGACTATATAAAAATTGATGCATGTAAAAATGATTGTATTCTCTATTGGAAAGAATACGAGAAATATGACAATTGTCCAGTGTGTCAAGCTTCTAGGTGGAAACATGGTGATGATAATCAAAATAACATTCGTGGCCGCGGAATAAAGAATGCAAAAAAGATCTCACAAAAGTCTTTGCGCTATTTTCCTCTCACGCCAAGATTGCAAAGATTATATATGTTATCGAAGACTGCTTCTCACATGAGATGGCATAAAGAGAAACTATGTGATGATGGGCTATTAAGACATCCAGCTGATTCTTTGGCATGGAAGTCGTTTGATGAATTACATCCATCCTTTGCTTCTGATCCACGTAGTGTCAGGTTAGGTTTAGCAAGCGATGGCTTTAATCCCTTTGGAAATATGAGTACTTCCTATAGTATATGGCCAGTTATCTTGGTTGTATACAATTTGCCACCATGGATATAATGTCTATGCTTATTCCGGGTCCAAAAGCACCGGGAAATGATATTGATATATACTTACAACCTCTAATAGATGAATTAAATGGATTATGGAGTGTGGGAGTTGAAACTTATGATGCATTAAGTAAATCCAATTTTCAACTCTATGCTTCATTATTGTGGACTATAAATGACTTTCCAGCATATGGCAATTTATCTGGTTGGAGCACTAAAGGAGCATTAGCTTGTCCTAATTGCAATAAAGATACTTGCTCTCTTCGATTAAAGCATGGGCGGAAAATGTGTTATATGGGACATCGACGCTTCTTAAAACGCGATCATAAATGGCGTAGAGATAAAAAGTCTTTTGATGGAAAGATAGAAACTCAACAAGCACCAAAACAATTATCTGGTGATGAGATACTTGAACAGCTAAGCAAGATTACAAATGTGACATTTGGCAAACTTACAGAAAAAAGAAAGCGGAGTGAATCTACTTTAATATATAATTGGAAAAAAAAAAGTATATTTTCCCAATTACCTTATTGGAGAACTCTTCTAGTGCGTCATAATCTTGATGTTATGTACATCGAAAAGAATATTTGTGACAGTATTGTGGGCACGCTCTTTAATATTGATGGAAAAACAAAAGATAGTATAAATGCTCGACTTGACCTTAAGGAAATGGGAGTGCGATCTGAATTACATCCTTTAGATAATGATGATAGTTATGTCATTCCACAAGCATGTTACACCTTAAGTTTGAAAGAAAAGCGAGATGTATGTGAATGTTTACTTAACTTAAAAGTACCAGATGGATATTCGTCCAACATATCTCGGTGTATCAATAAAAAGGAGGGAAAGCTATTTGGAATGAAATCTCATGATTGTCATGTCTTTATCCAAGATCATCTAGCACCAGCTTTTCGTGGCATTTTACGAAAAGAGGTGTATGAACCACTAGTAGAATTAAGTGTATTCTTTAAGGAGTTATGTTCGAAAACACTACGATCAGATGTGTTAGAAAGATTGGAGCATAACATTATAATTACACTTTGCAAGCTAGAAAGGATATTTCCACCTGCATTCTTCGATATTATGTTACACTTGCCTATTCACCTCCCACAAGAAGCAAGGTTGGCCGGTCCAGTCCATTATCGTTGGATGTATCCATTTGAGAGGTAGTAGATGTTACATACTTTATTATTTATATTTATTTTTTTCTCCTTTCATTACTTTTATAAATAGAATATTCTAAGATTGCTTGGTGATAGGTTCTTGCGTAAGTTGAAGTCTTATGTGCGTAATAAAGCACGTCCAGAAGGATCTATTGCAGAAGGCTATATTGCAGAGGAGTGTTTAACCTTTTGTTCTAGGTATTTGAGTAAAATCGAGACAAAATTCAGTCGACTTGAGAGAAATTTTGAGGGTAACGAAGATCATAGATCAGAGTTATCCGTTTTTCGACGAAACGGGAGACCACTTAATAATGGAAAGGGAGTCTTCAAGCAACTAACTTATGAAGAATGGCATCGTGCACAACTTTATGTGTTAAAAAATTGTGCTGAAGTTCAACCTTTTCTTGAGTAAGATTACCCATAAGTAATTTTTTTTGTTTACTAATTTTCTTTTTTATTTGTTAGTTATTTATCAAAATTGATAATTATACTTTTTTGCTAATTCACATAGAGAACACCAAAGAGAACTGGAAAAAGAGGATTGTACTAATGTGTCAGAAATACAGGATACAACATTTGTTAAATGGTTTAAACGCCGAGTAAGTGAATGTATTAGAATATTATATATTTATTAGTAATTATTATTATTGTCTAACTATTCTATATATTTATCTTGTAACAGGTTACATACTTATATCACGAAAGTACTGAAAAAGTAAGCAAAGAACTTTTGAATTTAGCTTATGGTCCCAATACATTAGTTAATCACTACGCTGGTTATATAGTTAACGGCTACAGGTTTCACACTCATAAGCGTGAGGCTACACGTCAAACTCAAAGTAGTGGTGTTGTGGTTAAGGGTGATGAGCAATCGGGGAATAGAGATTATTATGGAGTTTTGCAGGATATTATTGAATTGGATTATGATGGCGGAAATAAAATAACAATTTTTAAGTGTGACTGGTGGGATACTTATGATGAGGGTAGGGGTTTCAAGAAGGAAGCCAATGGAATTACACTTATTAATTTTACTCGGCACTTGGCGGTCAATGAGCCTTATGTGTTAGCATGTCAAGTGGAACAAGTTTATTATGTAGTAGATAATAAGAATCCTAATTGGCGACTCGTTATCAAAACTATACCTCGAAACTTTTATAATTTTCCTATTACTGATGAAGAGTCAGTTGACGACGAAGGACTTGATTTAGAACACGTGGATATGGAAGTTAATACAACCAATTTATTACCAGAATATATTGCTAGTAGTGATGATGCCATTATTTCTTTGACGAGAAATGATGTTGACGGCATTATTTTTGATAAGAACCATGCATTATTCAAAGAAATAAATTAAGTTGGACAAGAAAATAATTTAGTTAATAAAGAGGTAGAGGAGGATAATGAAGGTGAAGAACAAATGGAAGAAGAAGAAGATGAGTAGAATATGCATGAATAATTGGTATGATATTGTGTGTGGTATGTTATTTTATCTCTATTTTTTATTATATGTTTGCTTCTTTATAATTATTTCTAAAAAAATTTATTTGTATTTACATGAATTTTATTTATAAGTATCTTATGATGCAATTGACATATTTATTTTCTTATAGATATAATGGCAAGCAGAATTAGATCTGGAAGCATTAGGACTAGAGGTGGAGCTCAACGAGCAATTCCAACACCACCAACTGAAGAGATTGGCGAGCATGAACTGCCAATGGAATTGAATGTGGCACAACCTCGGGAAGAGCATCCTTCGATAGATTCACATGATGGACTCAATAGGAGTAGTGCTGGTATGATTAATTATTTTGAGCATATTTATATTCTTATAAGATATTATTGATAATACTCTACTTTCTAATCTCATTCTTCTTGATCTTATACAAATTGTTAAGTTTTCACATTTATTATCTTGTGAAATAACAAATGTTACTTTTTATGTTAGCTTCATGTTCCAATAGAAAAAGAACACGTGGACAAACGATGGGTATAAAGTGGGCCAAGAAAAGGAAAAGTGAAAAGGTCAAACCATCGCTAGAGATTCCAAAGGACTTACGACGAGTAGTTGGTGACAACGCCCAACAATTTATCACAGAGACATCTCAAATAGTCAAACAACATGCTCCCTTGAATGTTAAGAAGTGGAGTAAAATTCCTACTTATATCATTGATAAGATGATACAACTTGTTAATGTAATTAGTAATTTTTAGAATTTTATTTTATTATTTTGTGTCGATCATAAATCCTTTACAATTACTATTTATCTAATTTTTCTCTTATTTCTTTTTTATTCTTTTCATATTTTTGTTATTTTAAAGGAGAAATTTAACCTTCCGGATGAACTTCACACTCTTGGTGTCATTATACAACAACTTCGTGATCATTTCAATGCATGGCGTTATCGCTTGTATAGATTTCACTATAAGAAGTATAAGACTGATGAGCAAAGGCGTGCTCATTGCCCAAATGACATTGATCAAGAGGATTGGAATTGGCTTATTAACTATTGGAGTGATCCAAAGTTCAAGGTAATAAAAAATTTTATAATTTCAAAGTGTTTTTAATTTTTTTTTTTTACATTCACTAACTATTTTTTAAATTAATAGCGTGTTAGTGAGGCAAACAAAGCAAATAGAGCCAAACAAACTATGATTGCTCGTGTGGGTACAATGTCTATTGCTAGGAATATACATAAAATGGTAATTCCTTGTCCCTATTTAATATCTATTAATTTTATGTTAAAGATAATATCTCAGTTTTATTTTTAGCATATAATTATTATCTAAATTTTTTGTATGTGATTTCACAGAGGGAACCCATAGAAAACTTAACACCAGAGCAAGTACAAGAGCTAGGGCAAAAGCCTGAATATATGAGACTCTGGGAAAAGGTAAGAAGGAAAAGAGATGGTAATTGGGTTGATAAAGATGCTGAAGATGCATATAAGCGAATGGAAGAACTTCATGGCGACCAATTAAAACAGTACAGACAGGACACACTCTCTACAGAACGAGCATATACATTAGTACTTGGCCATCGATCTAGCTACATCCGTGGTATGGGCTCAGGTCCTATTCCTTTGGAAAGTGGCGGTACTAGAGGACAAAGGATTCGTGCGCAAATACGAGCAGAAATAGAACAAGAAATGACTACACGAATTCAAACCGAAGTGGAGGAACGAATGAGCCAAAGGGAAAGAGAAGCTGAGACACTAATTGCTGAAATGCAAGCACAGATGCGTGCTGAGATGCAATCTCAGATGCGTAGCATGATGGAGCAGCTTTCACAAATGGGATTGCCCATTCCTACTCAACAAGCATCGAAAGATAATGTAAGTTAGTTTGTTTCAATAAAATGAGTTGAATAATTTCAAGTTAAATTATTTGGTGTATTAGAAATAATTATGTACTTTTACATACGGAATAGTCCGATTCCGTAGCTTCCGCTCCTCTCAAGTAAGAATGCTCACCGAAAATTCTTCATAAGTGACATCTTCGTGTAACTCCACCGGTTCATACTCCAATACATGTGAGGAGTTCCAGAAATACTTGCGAAGATTCGAAACATGGAATACATTGTGCACTCCCGCAAGCTTCGGCGGTAATGCTAACTTGTACGCCAGGGGCCCGATTTGCTCTAGAATTTCGTAGGGCCCAATATATCAGGGACTAAGCTTCCCCCGAAGACCAAATCGCTTTACTCCTTTCATAGGCGACACTTTGAGAAACACTCGGTCGCTAACCGCAAATTTCAAATCCTTCCGGTGCTTATTCGCATAGCTTCGTTGCCGGGATTGTGCCGTCATCAGCTTTTCACGAGCAATGCGGACCTTTTCTTCCGCTTCTTGTACCACATCCGGACCAAGGGCGACTCTTTCACCCACCTCGCTCCAATGGATAGGAGAATGGCACTTCTGCCCATACAATGCCTCAAATGGCGCCATCGCTATACTCTCCTGATAACCGTTATTGTAAGCGAACTCCGCCATCAGCAAATACTCATGCCATCCTCCACGGTAGTCTAGCACACATGCTCGCAACATGTCGTCGAGTATCTGAATTGTCCTCTCAGATTGCCCATCACTCTGAGGATGAAACGCCGTGCTGAAATCGAGCCGCGTGCCTAGAGCATCTTGCAAGCTCCTCCAGAAATGAGAAGTGAACCGGGGGTCTCGATCTGATACAATCGACATGGGAACCCCATGCAATCTCACTATCTCGTCCAAGTAAACCTGGGCCAACTTGTCTCCAGACCACGTGGTGTGGATCGGCAAGAAGTGAGCCGATTTCGTCAAACGGTCCACAACCACCCATATAGCGTCATGTCCAACTTGCGATCGGGGTAGTCCGACCACAAAGTCCATTGCGACATCCTCCCATTTCCACACGGGGATTGGTAAGCTCTGCAACTTCCCCGCAGGAAAACGACGCTCGGCCTTCACTTGTTGGCACGTCAAGCACTGCGCCACGAACTCTCCAATGCCCTTCTTCATACCTGGCCACCAATAATGCACCTTTAGATCCTTGTACATCTTAGTACCGCCCGGGTGAATACTATACGGGGAATGATGCGCCTCTTGCAACACCATCTTACGAATCTCATCGTCCTTGGGTATGCACAATCGGTTTCTGAACCGAAGTGCACTACCAGGTTCCACGCCGAAATTGCCAGCGCGCAAGATAGTCGGAACTTCCGGCGCCACTACCTCCAATCCAAATCGTTGCATCTCTTTATGCAATAACGGTTGACTAGTAATCGCCGTCGCCAAGTTCTCAATAGATTTCCTACTTAGCGCATCGGCCACCACATTGGCTTTACCGGGGTGGTACAGGATAGTAAAATCATAATCTTTTATCAGTTCCAGCCACCGCCGCTGCCGCATATTCAACTCTTTCTGGGTGAACAAATACTTGAGGCTTTTGTAATCAGTATACACCTCACAATGCTCACCGTAAAGATAGTGCCTCCATAGCTTTAGCGCGGCGTTGCCGCCTTGCATGCAAGCGAAGCGCAATTGGCGGCAATTAATAGCTCACTGAGCGATGATTGATGCAGTCAGTCAGTGCCCTCGATTGTTCCAGATAGAAGGATCATGGCGCCCCGGAACCATGACATCCAGCAGCAGCAGCATCTCCTTGCGTGCAAGAGAAAGATATGCCGGCCGTTATTCTCGGCTCTGTGTTGCAGCTAAAGCAAAGATAAAGCATTTTTGCTTTTAGCTTCTTATTCTTTGCCAACCAACCAAAAGGTACCAAGCAAGCGGTTAGCTGTAGCGCTTTCAAAGTAGAAGAGTGGTCTCTTTTTCATTGGTGGTGTAAGATAAGAAGCGCGCTATCCTCTTTGTCTTGAAAGAAAGTGAGTAAGCGTATACGTTAGATAAGTAAGCAGCGTAATAAGCCGGCCGAATAAGCAATTGAAAACGAAAGATCAAAGTCATTCATGCCTGTGTCCCTCCATAGAACATATGATTGATTGAATGAAGTGGCTGGCGTGGCGAGAAAAATCAGTGAAGGTCCCATGCACCATGCCTGCAGCCTGCTCTTGTCATGCAGGCTCCCCACGCTGAATAACATGGGGGCTGTTTGCCTTTGGTCAAAATAAATGGGGAACACCTGCTCGCTGACCCCTCTCTTCCTTCCTATGGACGACAAAAAGCAGGGTGCTCCCAATTACAATTATATTCATTAGGGCAGGGCGTATCAGACTTGATTTGCGGCAGTCAAGGTCTGTCTTGTATAAGCGAGCAAATAGGCGCCCCCTATATCTTAAGGGCCTGTTCTAGTTCTGGCAGGGCTCCTGTTCTATCTAAGCGGGAGCTGGGTTCGCCCTCCGCCATTAAAGAAGGGGAGATGGAAGGGCAACCGTGCAGAATGCAAGGCGTGTGTGGAAGCGAGCAGGCAGGAATGAAGGCTGCGAACGAAAGAGATGTGTGGCTGAGGGGAGGAGAGAAAGAAGGCATGCATTGAAATTTTCTTTCTGTCTCCTGTTCGAGAATCTATGATAGGAAGGACAGATAAGGCTAAGGAAGAATGAAAGGAAGTCCATTACTGAGAAGTGGTGATCTCATCTCGTCTTGCTTGCTGGGAGAGAGGAAGCTTCCGGACCACCTTTTCAAGCCTGATAGCGAGCGATCACTCAGCAATGATACCGCCGGCCGGGAATAAGTACCTATCCCTTACGGGAATCGAACCCGTGTCTTCGACATGAAAAGACGATGTCCTAACCACTGGACGAAAGGGACCAAAAAGCAATTCTTCATATAAAAAAGAAAAGAGATTATTCTTTCTATACGAAATTCGACGATTTCGTTTGTGTTCATGTTGGCGATTTATGATGTGAATTCGGCGGGTCGTCTCCCCTTCAATCGGAAGAGACCGCCGCTAACTCGAGATCATGTATCGGGTAGTTCTTCTCATAGCTTTTCAATTGGCGCGAAGCATACGCAATGACTCGCCCATTTTGCATAAGAACACACCCGAGACCGGTGTAGGAAGCATCACTGTACACCATGAAACTTTCTCCCGGCGTCGGCAAGGCAAGTACCAGGATAGACGTCAACTTCTCTTTCAACTCTTGGAAGCTTCGGTCGCAACCGACACTCCAATCGAATCTTACTCCTTTGTGCGTAAGGCATGTGAGAGGAGTAGTCAACTTCGCAAACCCCTCAACAAAACGCCGATAATAGCCTGCCAATCCGAGGAAACTGCGGACTTCCGCCACACTCGTAGGACGAGGCCAATCTCGAATCGCCTCAATCTTCTTTGGATCCACCGAGATTCCACTCCCGAATATCACATGGCCTAAAAAGGTTACCTCCGAAAGCCAGAATTTGCACTTCTTGAGCTTAGCATAAAGCTTCTCGTCACGGAGTATTTGCAACACGGTCCTTAGATGTTCCTCGTGCTCTTCTTCACTCCGCGAATACACCAACACGTCGTCGATAAACACCACGACGCACTTATCCAACATTGGTCGAAAGACCCTATTCATCAAATCCATAAACGCTGCCGAGGCATTAGTAAGCCCAAACGGCATCACCGTAAACTCATAGTGGCCGTACTGCGTACGATATGTCGTTTTGTGCATGTCCTTCGGTCGAATTTTCAACTGGTGATATCCCGACTGAAGATCTATCTTCGAGTATACCTGCGACCCCTGCAACTGATCGAACAGGTCGTCTATTCTCGGCAATGGGTACTTATTCTTAATCGTCACTTTATTCAACTCGCGATAATCTATGCAAAGTCGAAGAATACCGTCCTTCTTTTTCACAAATAACACCGGTGCTCCCCACGGGGACACGCTTGGCCTCACGAAGCCTTTATCGAGCAAGTCCTGCAGCTGGGCCTTTAGCTCTTTAAGCTCTACCGGTGCCATCCTATATGGAGCTTTTGAAATTGGTGCCACTCCGGGAATCAAGTCAATGACGAACTCGACCTCCCGATCTGGTGGTAGTCCCGGTAACTCCGTCAGAAATACGTCCGGATACTCACACACCACCCGAATGTTCCCCAACTCCGGGCACTCCTTTTGAGGGTTCACGATGGTCGCCAAGTAAGCTTTGCAACCACCCTTAATCATCTTTCTCGTCCTCATCGTCGATATAGTCGCCGCAAAGCGCGCGCCTTTACACGCCCAATACACAAACTCTTCTTGACTAGGCTCACGAAAAGTGATCACCTTACTGTCACAGTTGATGCTGGCATAGTACTTGGAGAGCCAATTAACTCCCAAGATGACATCAAATCCCCACATCTGCTTAAGCACTAGCAAATCCACCGGCATGATCCAGTCGCCGATTTGCACCGGACAAGCTAGGCACTCCTCGTGAACTCTAAATGAGTGTTCTGGTGCGTTAACCCACCAATAATCATAATAATGCTCTATATCCATGCCATGCGTCTTAGCGAATGATGCATCAATAAACGAATGCGATGCGCCCGTGTCAAATAATGCTCTTGCTCTAATGCCATTAATCAAAATAATACCTGCCACGACGTCGTCGGGTACAGCAGGCTGCTCCTCCACCTGAGTGGCGAATACCCGTCCACTCGGTGCACGCGATCCCTTCGGCTGACGCGGTGATGAAGCGCGCCCAGCCGACATGGCAGGTGGCAGTCCTGCAAGCTGTCGTGGAGCATACTGAGCCGAAGCAGCTGACGGAGCAGGTGACGTGCCGCCCGGGCAATCCCATCTCAAGTGTCCCGCTTGGCCGCATCGGAAACACCTCCCGTCACGCTGAGAACATTCATTCGGCCTATGATTCCCACCACAGATCACGCACGGGAAGGAACTCATTTGACTCCTTGACTGGCTCCTGTCTCGCCGCCATTGCGATCTAGGGTACCGAGGGGGTCGCTTGGAACTCGACTGTCCCGCGGAACCACCAGCCAGTCGCTTCTTGGACTTCTCCTTGTCCTTGTCCCTTTCCAACGCCTCGCGTTCCTCGCGCGTAATGGCGTTGCCGCGCTCTACCCATAGCGCACGGTCGAGCTCCTCTTCATAGGTCTTCAGCCGGAGCGCCTGAACAGTCTTGAATATCTCCGGCCGCAACCGACGCTCAAAGACCTCCGCCCTATCCCGGTCACCATGAACCAAGCCGGGAACACAATTAACCATGTGCGAGAACTCCCTTTCATACTCTTGCACCGTTCGGCTTCCTTGCCTTAACTTGCGAAAGTCCTCCTTGATCTTCCGCTTGTCACTTTCCAGAAAGTACTCCATCAGTAGAATCTCGCGGAATGCCTCCCAAGTCATAATAGCCGGATCCAAAGACTGACCATTCTTCACTCGCGTCCACCATGATCTAGCCGACCCCTCTAAACAGTGAGCCGCCAAACGAATCTTGTCCTTCTCGAGAGTGTAGACATCCTCGAACAACGCCTCCATCACGGAAAGCCACGCCTCCATCAACCATGGGTCTTTCACATCACCCAAAAAGGTCGAAGGATTAAACCGTTTGAAGGCCGTCAACACCGCCAACGACCGCTCCTGCTCGGCTTCAAGTACCTCCGAAATAGGAGCCGAAGAGCCTGAAGCTGTCGAAGGAATAGCTGTCACCGATGCCGCCGCCATCGGCGTAGGTGCTACAGGTGCAGGCGGGTCCTGAGGTATAGGTGCAGCCGTCGCCGCCGTCTGTCGAGCCACCAAGTCATGGAGCCGTTCTATCTGCTCCCCTTGCTGTTGCATAGCCCCAGTCAAAGCTGCTACTTTGGCCCACAACTCACGAACTTCATCGGATCCCACTTGCTCTGGCACCTCATCAGGCAATGCCGGAGAGGACCGACGTGTATAATGTCTCGGTGACATCTGTCCTGAAACGAAACACACGCGTTAATACTCGACACCCGAGACTCTTACTCAGTCCAAATAACTACCCAATCAAGCGAAAGCAATCAAGTACGTTCATTTTCTACTCTCAGCATTATGTAGTCGTCCGCCCCACATAATCCCTTAAAAGAAAACAAGCGTTCCCTTGAATCCATCTCTATTTCCGTTTAGAGAAGTTTTAATCATAACCCAATCAATTAGCCTTTGCATATCCAAGTCCACGTCATACGTGTCCTAATTCCTAAGGTTTCCAATCCTAAGGTCCCTAAGTCCATCCTAGACTTTTGCTTTCACTTGCTCTGATACCACTATATCTGTCACGCCCCGAGCTCCGCCAATTTGGTCGGATTCGAGCACATGACAGACGCCGAACGGACAGTACCTCCCCTGTCCGCCCAAGGCTCAAACAACAAGTATATTACAAGCAAATCATTAAAGAGAATTGCAGAATATACAAGGTTTGCACGAGGGCAAACAACAACCACAAGTGAAAGCATCGAAACTATCTAAGCATCCAACATACAAGTCATTTGATTTCATTTGAATCAAACACAAGTAGTCTATTACATTTACATTCATTTACCCATTCATTCACATCACGTTTTCCTTTAACCAAATACATTGTTTACACCATTCTTACATTACCCAAAATATAATTTACATTTCTTGCTCTACATTATTTACAGTTCAACATCTACAGTTGAGAACACCAAAATGTAGGGAATGCCTATATCTCGAGGGCCGCTAGCTACGGCGCAACACCCTTGCCTCGATCCTCCGCCGCCCCGCTCGCGCACGGATCTGCAGGGTTAGTGGTAATGAGAATTACAACGAAGTTCCCAGTGGGTTCGGCTGCCGACCACGCCGATTCGCCCACTAGGTCTAATCCAGGCATATGTATTTCAATAAAGAAGGATAACAAACCAACTAATGCACTTCTAATACAATGCCTGCAAGAAAGCAAATCACGGATAGATATTCATATTCAAATACATCATGATTATGCATGCATGTCCTTTTCACTTTCCTTTGGCCTTTACCCAATCAACCCGGGGTGCTCCTGGTTTACCCCAACTCACAGTCTACATATCTCGTCTAACGGGGGAGGCGCAAGGCGCAACCACCCGAAGGATCTTCGCCGGGCACTTTCACCCGTGGTGTTTTTATCACTCCGGAGTACACCGCTTGTGGGGGAGCGACCTCCCACAAGCCGGAACCAATACATGTGAGTATGATCCCATCATCAATTTGAGAAGGTATAGCCAAACCTGTCTCATGCCTCAATATCTCAATGCTAATGATAGGTTCTACCATATCATATATACCACCAATATGAGCCACAATGGTCCTGATGCCATAACACACATAATGCCACTTGGGTTAAACCTTGTTTAACTATACTCATTTCAATGCCAATCGAGTCACTATAGTCAATGTCACCGTTGTTTACTATGGTCATAGTCTTTTCTCACATTCACATGCATATAGGGTTATTCGTTTTCTTGTTGACATGTGCCTATATCATTCACAATAATCTTGAGCAGATAATTGATACAATCAATATATACCATTCATTACCCTACATGCAAGAATGCAATAATAACAACATGCTCAAAGTAGTGACATAGACATAGAAAGAGACTCGGTGATTTCGGATAGCACCCCCTACCTTTGTGTGATGCTAGGATGCCGCGGTTTTGTTTTCACGATTTTCAGACACTTTCGCCGCAAGCTGCGGCAATCTGTACCAACTCGGCTTCCTTTTCCAATATCTTCACGCACGCTCGTCGTATCGCCGAACCGAGTGCACCGATGCGTTCGTTGACCTACCAATTAGGTTAAAAAGAGATCAATCCCAAGATTGAACCTCAAAATCCAAAAACTCTAAAGTTAGGTCCCTACAAGACATCATCTTCTCCAATCAAGCCCCTAGCTTGAAGAAAAATGGAGGAAAACCACCATAGACATTTCTAAATGCTTTAACTAGAAGCAAAACCCAAAACCTAACTTATAATCACAAGAACTCACCTTAGAAGTCCAAAGCTTTCCTTCAAAGCCTTGCTCTAGCTTGCTCTACACATTGGAGAGCTTCTTCTCCAAGCTTTTCTCCTCTAACTTCCACCTTGGTCCAAGCCCTAGGGAGTGAGAGGAAAAGAGGAGAAGAGTTTTAGAGAGAGAGAGGGAAAGGTTTTAGGGTTAGGGTGTGAGAGAAATGAGAGCCAACAAGCGGTGTCACTTTTGCACAAGGCTTTTGCACAAAAGCCTTGTGCACAAAAGCCCCTACTGGGCAAAAGCACCTTGTACCCATCTCTCATCTCTATACATCCAACCCATGTCACTTTTGCACAAAAGCCCCTCACATTTTCATTTTTGCAAACAGCCCTTACTGGGCAATTTCGGGCTCGGGGACCGGTCTCTCCCTTCAGGGACCGGTTCCCGAGAGCTATCCTGCAATCTGCGCAGAAGGGGACCGGTCTCCCCCCGACGTAACCGGTCTCTCGGGACCGGTCTCCCACCGAAGGACCGGTTCCCGAGAGCTCGATTTCCAGGACTTAACCGATTTTTTACCTCGTTCGGCTGATCAACGTTCGAGAACCGGTCTCTCACCCAAAGGACCGGTCCCTCAGAGTAAAATTTCTGGGACTTCTCCAGAATTGCAGTTTCACTCTCTCGGGTCCCTTTATACTTTACATATAGGCTCCAATGCACTTTTAGCCTATAGTAACTCGTTCCTTTCCACGTTCCGCACATTTCGACGGAACTTGGCACGGCTCACGGGGAATTGCTATGTTACATATATGGTCTTTTCTCTTCCTCTCACTCTCATTTCTCCCCTTCACACTCACTCTAGAGAGAGAAAGAGAAGGAGAAGAAGAGAAAGAAGAAGGAGAAGGAGAGGAGCTTACTTAGAGGCTTTGGAGCATCATCCCCTTCCTCTCATCTCAACATTGGTGGCTTGGAGCTCGTGGTTGAAGCTTCGTGGAGGATCAAACTTCAACCCTACTTGGTTTAGAGCTTGGGTTGGAGCTTCTCTTGAGGTTGGTAGCTTGTATTCTCCATTTAATACAAGTTTTCTAGATTTTACTAGATGAAACCCTAGATTGTAGAATTTGGGTTTATTTTGGGGGTTTTGAATTTGTGGCTTTTAGAGCTCTATTGATGGGATTTGAACCTTGGATTAGGTTGCTTTGGAAGGGTTTTGGCGCCCATTTGAGCTTTGTTTGAGGATTTCTTCACCTAGGTGAGTTTTTCTCCACCTTAGCCTATATTGCTTATTGATTGAGCTTAGGGTTGATCGTAAGATTTGTTTGGCTATTGTTCCTACATCTTTAGGGTGCTAGGAGACTAGTGGGCACCTTCGTCAGAGCATACGAAGAGTTTCATGAAGTCGCGGTGGGTTTGGCTTCATTGGAATAGGAGAAAACTTCTCCTAAGTGATTCAATGTCTTCGTTTCATCGCATCGCATGCATATTCATGCTAGATAGAATTTATGTGAATTTTAGAATGCTTAAAATGCATGTGTTATGTATTATGAAAATTCATCTCTATATAGTAGAGCCTTATGTGGACTTAACATGCACGTGAGTAGCATTCTTCTTGTGGTTTGGAAACATGCCTCATATGACGAAAATGACTTGAATTATGTATTCTTGAACACTAAACTCATACTTGGACTTAGTGGACAAAAGTGCCATAAAGGGACACTTGAACTAGAAAACTGTGGAACTGCAACATAGAGGCATAGAAATAGGCCATTGTGACATCGACTATATTCCGTGTTTTAGACATGATGACATAGTGATAGGTCATTGATACATAGGCTATATTCCATGTTTTAGACATGATGACTTGAGACTTGAGACAGATTTTACGCTTGTTTGCCCTTGTGCTCATTCGCACATGCTTGTGAGGGTCGCTCCCTACAAGCCGGCACTCCGGAGATAGCCATCGCGACATATGCTCGCCCGTGCGGGATTGGGCGCCAAAGTGGATTGCCGTAGGGGAGGTTCGTTCCTAGAGTGGGGATGTTGACTACCATGGGGCCATTAGGCACGGCACAAGCCAGACAGCCTATGGGTGGGTCTTACAAGATTGCAACTATAAGTAGTTGGTATGCCAAGTCGACTTGAACTAGAATAGTAAACAATAACATCTTACTATTTCCGTTGTGGACATTATGTTGGTTGCATACTCATGCTTATTTATGTTAGCATAGCTTTCTTACTTATGCAAATCATGCTAAGTAGAGACATCATGTTATAGCCAGCATTCATGTTTATTTACTTGCTGTTCATTTCGATATTTACTCGCTTCTACTTACTTGCATAGTTTTGGGCCTAGTGGTGCTTTTCACTGAAGTCAGTAATTGCCCACTGGGAACTATTATTTAATAGTTCTCATGCACCTGTTTCTATGTTTCCTTTTCAGAGCCTTCGGCACCGACGAAGGCACGGGATCGCGGCAAGGGAGTCGCATAGCTAGATAGCGGAGCTTGCTGTTGCTCCTAGGTGGTCACTCTCTTCTTTTTGGTTTTGTGAGAGAGAGAGTTTTGTTACCCTGTATAGAGACCACCCATGTTTTATGTTTAGCATTTGTTTTTAGGATTCTTCTTATACTACTTCATGTCTTTATCTAGTGGGCTTTCGGCTTTATGTTCATTTCTTTTATTGTAGCTCATAGATACACTTTGCTCTAATACAGCTAGATGTTCTCTCTCTTCTTGGCTTATTTATCGTTTTGTTTTAGACGCCTTATATGTTTTAGACATATGGCGGGTCTGGGCACGCGCTGGGCGGGCTTCCGCTGGGTCCCGGGGCGTGACAGATTAGTTTGGTATCAGAGTCTAGGGTTGAGTCTTAGTAGACCTAGCAAACCTTAGGCAAGTGAGATTATAGGAAATAGGCTCTTGAGAGACGAGGTCTATTTGACTGGTGAGCGAAAGTATCATGATTGGGTACCTCGATAACTCTAAAAAGTTAGAGTTGAATCGAAGTTAGTAGTGAAGCACACTTCCTTACTTTCGCATGATTTAGGGCATTACCTTCTTTAGTGGGGATTCGATAGCGTGGGTTACTAACTTACGCTTTCATGATATTGTAGTGACGATGCCGATTACACGCTCCTAATCTGCCGGAGCGGATAACGCGGCTAACTTGGAGGAGGTCGAGACCTCTGCTACCTCCGAATCCGGCAAGGTCCATGAGTTGAGGAGCTAACTTGTGGCTCTCACCGACTTGGTGACACAGCAGGCGGAAGCGGCCCGACAGTAGACGGAGGCGGCGCGCCGACAGGAGGCGCGGATGAAGCGCCTGGAGGACCTTCTTCTACAGCAGGCGGTAGCTTCCAGGGAGACTTAGGCCCCTACGCCACCAGCACCGGTCGTGGACGTCGCGCCGAGAGCGCCGTCCCCCGCCCCCAGTTCTTCGCTAGCAGCGCCCGCGGCCGCGCCTCAGGAGGAGGCCATCGCGGTACCACCTGTGCAGAGGCCCCCGGTTGGAGCAGCTTTCCCTACCTTGGTCGAGGGAGCGGAGCGGGACCGACTTATGCTGCACCTCAACGAGTTCAGGAGGTGCAATCCTTGGATCTTTGATGGCGAGAAGGTCGACCACTGGATCGTAGAGAAGTGGTTGATGCATATGGAGAAGCTCTTCCGCGACACCTTCGTGGAGGAGAGAGATCGAGTTTGGCTCGCCACACACCACTTGGACGGTGAGGCCTACCGCTGGTGGTTGGATCTCCAGGAGAATCCTAGCACTGACTTGGCGGCTATATCTTGGAAGAGGTTCAAGGAGCTTCTATTGGCGCATTACTTCCCGACCAGCGTCAAGAGGAAGATGGAGCAGGATTTGCGCAACTTGCGCCAAGAAGATCGGACTGTAGCCGAGTACGAGCGGGAGTTTTCTCGACTTCTTCACTGGGTGCCTTTCGTCGTGCGGGACGACGAGGACAAGACCCGCATCTTCAAGCGAGGGTTGCGACCGTCGATCTTCCGGTTCATGAAATCCTCTAACCTCCAAACCTACCGGGAGGTGGTGGATCGCGCACTCATTGTGGAGAGCGGCGCGGCTGATGTCCAGGAGCGGCGAGAGGCTATGGACAAGAGTAAGGCCAAGAGGCCTACGGCTGAGGGTGCGAGCCAGACGCACTCTAGGAGGCCGCCGAAGCACCCTAGGAGCCAGCAGCGTGGGCGTAGCTCGACAACACCGCGAGGAGGACCTGATCGACGCCGACCTCCTCACATTCCACCGTAGTGCCCGTAGCGGGGAGGCAGGTGCTTCCAGTGTGGCTAGGAGGGCCACTTCCGGACTGAGTGCCCGAGGGGTTCGTCACCGGCACCGTCGACTGCATCGGCACCGGCTCTACCAGCCGTCAACCACGGGACTCCGTCGACACAGTACCAGCCTGGGCGGCCACCCATCTAGCGTCAGAGCGAGAGATCTCGACAGGCCCGGAGTGGGCGTTTGTATGCACTCAGACCGAGGAGGCGGCAGCAGCCGAGGATGTGGTTGCAAGTATCATTTTACTTGATGGCATTAGAGTTCGTGCTTTATTTGATACCGGTGCATCGCATTCTTTTATAGATCGGTTGTTTGCCGAGTTGCATGGCATCCCTTTGGTTTCGTTGTTGCATCTGGGATATGTTGTAGTACCCGACCACACTCTGGATACTAGAGAGTATTGCCCTAGTTGCCCTGTACGGGTAGGAGAGTGGATTATGCCTGTGGACTTGCTAGCTTTGCGCAAGATAGGAGATTTTGATGTGGTCTTGGGTATGGATTGGCTAACCAAGTATTATGCCATGATTGATTGCAAGAATCGCACGGTTACTTTTAGAGAACCGGGGCAGACTGAGGTTGTATTTAGAGGATGCCAGAGTTCGCTTTTTGCGATGTCGATCAGCTCGTCTCGAGCTAGGCAGCTGATCAGCCGAGGATGTGTAGCCTACTTGGCTAGTGTTGTGTTGAGGGACAAGGATGATACCCCTAGAATTGAGGATATCCCGGTGAAACGGGAGTTTCATTACGTTTCTAGCTGAGCTACCGGGTATGCCACCCGATAGGGAGATCGAGTTCATGGTAGATCACGTCCCTGGGACTACTCTAATCTCGAAGGCACCCTATAGGATGGCACCGGCAGAGCTAAAGGAGCTGAGGGCACAGCTATAGGATCTGTTGGACAAGGGCTTCTTTCGACCGAGCGTCTCGCCGTGGGGAGCGCCAGTTCTGTTCGTCAAGAAAAAGGACGGATCACTTCGCCTATGTGTGGACTATCATGAACTCAATAAAGTCACGATCAAGAATAAGTATCTGTTATCGAGGATTGATGACTTGTTTAATCAGCTCAAGGATTGTGTGTGTATTCCAAGATCGACTTGCAGTCGGGATAACATCAGTTAAAGATTAAACCTGAGAATGTATCGAATACGGCTTTTAGAACATGGTACGGACACTATGAGTTCAAAGTTATGCCGTTCGGGCTTACAAATGCGCCGACAGCTTTTATGAATCTGATGAACCATGTTTTCAAGCCTTACCTGGACAGGTTCGTCGTGGTGTTTATCGACGACATTTTGGTTTATTCCCGAGGTGATACAGATCACGAGGAGCATTTGAGGCTTGTACTTCAAAAACTTCGGGAAAATGAGCTTTATGCCAAGCTGAGAAAGTGTGAATTTTGGCTTCGAGAGATAGCCTTCCTTGGACATTTAATATCGGGATCGGGTATAGCCGTGGATCCTAAGAAAATTGAGGCTATCAAGGATTGGCCAAGACCGACGAGCGTTACGGAGATTCGGAGTTTCCTTGGACTGGCCGGTTACTACCGGAGATTTGTCGAGGGATTTGCTAAGCTATCTACTCCCCTCACGAGGCTCACGCATAAAGGTGTTAAGTTCATTTGGAATGATGCGTGCGAGAGAAGCTTCTAAGAGTTGAAGCAGAGACTGACGACCGCCCCTATCCTAACCCTGCCAGTTGCTGGAGCAGGGTATGTAGTTCCAGTGATGCATCTCTTAATGGATTGGGCTGCGTTTTGATGCAGGATGGCAAGGTGATCGCGTATGCTTCTCGCCAAGTGAAGGATTATGAAAAGAATTATCCTACGCACGATTTGGTGTTGACGGCCGTAGTCTTCGCATTGAAGTTATGGCGCCACTACTTGTATGGCGAGCGGTGTGAAGTATACACGGATCACAAGAGCTTAAAATACCTGTTCACTCAGAAGGAGTTAAACTTGAGGCAGCACAGATGGCTGGAGCTGCTTAAGGATTATGATCTGATGATCCTATACCACCCGGGCAAGGCTAACGTGGTGGCGGATGCGCTAAGTAGGAAATCAACGAAAAACTTAGCGATGCATGTTGTTACTCAACCGCAGTTGATCGAGCAGAAGAAGCGGTTGGAGTTGGAGGTGGTGACTCCTGACACGCCCTTGAGGTTGATGACTTTGGTGGTGCAACCTACACTTTTGGATCGAATTAAAGAAAAGCAAGTTTTCGATATGGAGTTGCAAAGGATTAAAGGTAAAATGGTTGATGGTTGCACCGGCAATTTCCTTGTGGATGACCAAGGATTGATACGTTTCCGTGGACGGATCTGTGTACCGGTGGATTCGAGAATTAAAGAGGATATTATTCAAGAAGCGCACCGAGCGCCCTATGCTATACATCCGAGAGGCACCAAGATATACAAGAATTTAAAGTTGCTCTATTGGTGGCCCGGGATGAAAAAGGACATTGGCGAGTTCGTACCTCGTTGTCTGACTTGCCAACAAGTAAAGACTGAGCACCGATTACCCGCGAAAAAACTTCAGAGTTTGCCTATTCCTGTGTGGAAGTGGGAGAAGATCACCATGGATTTTGTAACTAGATTGTCTCGCTCTCAGGCCGGGCATGATGCTATATGGGTGATCGTGGATAGGTTGACGAAGTCGGCGCACTTCATACCTGTTCATACTACTTAGACCGGAGAAAAGCTCGCACAAGTGTACCTTGATGAGATTGTGCGACTTCATGGAGTACCTACATCGATCGTATCGGATCGAGACACTCGGTTTGTGTCTCATTTTTGGAGGAGTCTACAGGACGCCCTCGGCACCCGATTGGACTTCAGCACTGCTTTCCACCCTCAGAGTGATGGGCAGTTGAAGCGCACAATCTAGACTTTAGAGGATATGCTCCGAGCATGTGTGATAGACTTCCAGGGAGGATGGTCGCAGCATCTATCGATGGCGGAGTTTGCTTATAACAATAGTTATCAAGCAAGCATCAAGATGGCGCCCTTCGAAGCACTTTATGGACGGAAGTGTAGATCGCCACTTCATTGGAGTGAAGTCGGCGAGAGATTGGCATTAGGCCCTGATGTGCTCCAGGAAGCTGAGGACAAGGTTCGAATAGCTCGGGAGCGACTTTTGACGGTACAGAGTAGACAGAGGAGCTACGCCGATCGACGATGGCGAGACTTGGAGTTCCAAGTTAGAGACCATGTTTTCTTAAAGGTCTCGCCAACTAGAGGGATCAAGAGATTCGAGATTCGGGGTAAGTTGAGCCCCCGTTTCATTGGACTGTATGAGATTTTGGAACGTGTAGGTTCGGTAGCGTATCGACTTGCTCTATCACCGAACCTATCGGGCGTGCACAACGTCTTTCATGTATCGATCCTTCGAAAGTACATTTTTGACCCGACTCATGTGTTGGATGCTACACCTGTGGAGTTGCGGGACGACTTGAGCTTCGAGGAGCAACCAGTGAGGATTTTGGCTCGCGATGTGCGAAAACTGCGGAATCGGTATATTCCGTATGTGAAGGTTCTTTAGAGCAACCACTGAGAGCGGGAAGCCACGTGGGAGCTAGAGAGCGCGCAGCGGGAGCGTTATCCCCATCTTTTTCAGATGGAGCTTTGAGGTATGTGTTTGCTTTTGAGTTTCGCGGATGAAACTCCTTTTTAGGAGGGGTAAACGTAAACACACTAGACCTGTGCAAATTGCGAGGTTCGAGTGTTTGATATGGATTCTGAACTTTCCACACTTGGTGGAAGGTCGTAGATGGTATTCCGGCCTAAAAGTTCGATTTCTGAAATTTTGGCTAAGTCCTGAGAGTTTTCACTCTCGGGGACCAGTCCCTGGCAGGAGAGACCGGTCCCCCCGGAACAGTATTGCGGCAGGACTTGAGGCAATCGGTCCCCTGGCCTAAGAGACCAGTTCCCGAACGTTGGTTTTGCGGGGCAGGCTGAGAGAACGGTCCCAGGTGTCGGGGAGATTGGTCCCCCAGCACGAAAACTGCCCAGACCGAGCAGTGCACAGATTGCACAGTTGAGGGACCTCAGTGGATTTTGTTACCATATGTAACACACTGGACCTTTGCAAATTGCAAGGTACGAGTGTTTGATTGGTTTTCCAAGCTTTTCCACACTTTGTGGAGGGTCGTAGACAGTGTTCCGACCTATGGTTCGAATCCCGAGAAGTGAGGTTTAAAGCTTAGCACCAAAACCCAAAAAGTCGGATTTTTGGTCAGCTCTCGGGTAGCCTTCAGCAGGCCGTGTACCGGTACAGGGTTGATGGCTGTACCGGTACAGGGTTGATGGCTGTACCGGTACGCGGCTGATGGTGTACCGGTACACAGGCAGTTTTGAGCCAACCCGAGGCTCGGGTTTGGCATTTTCGTGGGAGGTGTACCAGTACGCGGGCCCGTGTACCGGTACGCAGTGGCAGATTTTGAGCAGTTTCAACTGCAGGGGGGTTTTTGCGATTGTGGCCTTCTATATTACCACGCACGCCCCTTAGGGCTCCCCCCTGTGCTGAGATCAGTGGAGACAAGGTAAGAGAAGCTCCTCCTTGCCTCTCTTTGGATTTGATCTCCTTTCTACTTGGGTTTTAGAGGTTTAATCCCTTCTTTGTGCTTTTGGTGCATTCTCCACCATGAATGAAGCTTGGACCTTGGATTTGAAGCTTGATTGGGGGAAGATCCTTGAAGTTTGAGGACTTTGAGCTTGGATTGAAGCCTCTAAAAGGTTAGTAGCAAGATCTACGAGGAAGTGTTAGATCGCGCGCTTTGGGTGGAGCGCGGCAATGCCATTGCGCGTGATGAGCGCGAGGCATTTGAGAAAGATAAGGAAAAGGACAAGTCCAAGAAGCGGGCAGCTGGTGGATCTGCGAGGCAGTCGAGCTTTAAGCGACCCCCGCGACCACAGCGATCGTACGGGCGGGGAGCCAGGAGCCAGACGACTTCCTTCCCGTGTATTATTTGCGGCGGGAATCATAGGCCCAGGGACTGCTCCTAGCGCGAGGGGAGCTGTTACCGATCCGGCTCTGCTGGACATATGAGTTGGGAGTGCCCGGGCGGCGCATCCCCAGCTCCGTCATCAGCTTCAGTTCAGTACACCCCACGGCAGCAGGCGGGACTGCCACCCGCCGTATCTGCTGGACGATCGTCGGCGCCTCGTCAGCCGGAGGCCTCTCAAGCACCTAGTGGGCGGGTATTTGCCACTCAGGTGGAGGAGCCGCCGATTACCGTTCCCGACGACGTCATGGCAGGTATTATTCTTATCAAAGGCACTAGAGCTAGAGCAATATTCAATACTGGTGCATCGCAATCATTCATAACAGCATCATTTGCACTAGCTCGTGACGTAGAGGTTACGCATTATGAGGATTATTGGACGGTGACCGCACCTTGACTTACGTTTCATGTGCATGACGAGTGTTTAGACCAGTACAGATAGGCGATTGGATCATGCCGATCGACCTATTAGTGTTGAAACAACTATGGGGATTTGATGTAATCTTGGGCACCAACTGGCTCTCCAAGTACTACGCAGTTATCGATTGCGAAAGGAAGGTGATCACCTTTCGTGAGTCTAACCAAGAGGAGATAGTTTATAAGGCGTGTAATGGCGCGCGTTTCGCGGCGACCATATCGTCAGTAAGGGCGAAGAAAATGATTAAGGGTGGTTGCAAGGCCTATTTGGCGACCATCGTGGACCCTCAAAAGGAACACCCAGAGTTGGAAAATATTTGGGTAGTATGCGAGTATCCGGATGTATTTCCAGCGTAGTTACCGGGATTCCCACCGGACCGGGAAGTCGAGTTTCTCGTTGACCTGATTCCCGGGGTGGCGCCAGTTTCGAAAGCTCTGTATGGAATGGCACCGGTAGAGCTAAAGGAGCTAAAAGCCCAGTTGCAAGACTTGCTCAATAAGGGCTTCGTACGGCCGAGTGTGTCTCCATGGGGAGCTCCGGTGCTATTTGTAAAGAAGAAGGACGGCACACTACGACTCTGCGTTGATTATCGCGAGTTGAACAAGGTGACGATCAAGAACAAATACCCGTTGCCGAGGATTGATGATCTGTTTGATCAGTTGCAGGGGTCAAGGGTATATTCTAAGATTGATCTGCAGTCGGGATATCATCAGTTGAAGATACGGCCCAAAGACGTGCATAAAATGGCATACCATACGCAGTATGGCCATTATGAGTTTACGGTCATGCTCTTCGGGCTCACTAATGCCCCGGCGGCATTTATGGACCTAATGAATCGAGTCTTCCGTCCGCTATTGGACCGATGCGTCGTGGTATTCATTGACGACGTATTGGTATATTCTCGGACCGAGGAAAAACACGAGGAGCATTTGAGGATCGTGTTGGAGACACTTCGAAAAGAAAAGCTTTATGAAAAATTAAAGAAGTGTGAATTTTGGCTTTTGAAGGTTACTTTCTTGGGTCACGTTATATCCGGAGATGGCATCTCGGTGGAACAAAGAAAGTTGAGGCGATTAAAGATTGGCCTTGCCTAACAAGTGTGGCGGAGATCCGTAGCTTTCTTGGACTTGCGGGCTACTACCAGCGGTTCGTGGAAGGGTTTGCCAGGATAACAACTCCACTAACGCGCCTTACGCACAAAGGGGTGAAGTATGTTTGGAGCTCCGAGTGTGAGCGGAGCTTTGAGGAGCTAAAGAATAGACTGACATCTACTCCGGTGCTTGCCTTGCCGACGCCGAGAGAGAGCTATGTAGTATACAGTGATGCCTCTTGTATCGGTCTCGGGTGTGTTTTGATGCAAAATGGCCGAGTTATAGCTTATGCTTCGTGCCAATTGAAAAGTTATGAAAAGAACTACCCGACTTACGATCTTGAGCTAGCAGCGGTTATTTTCGCGCTAAAATTGTGGAGGCATTACATGTATGGCGAGCATTGTGAGATCTACACGGATCACAAGAGCCTCAAATACTTGTTCACCCAGAAGGAGTTAAATTTGCGACAGCGGCGGTGGTTGGAGTTGTTAAAAGATTATGATGTCACGATTCTTACCACCCCGGGAAAGTGAATGTTGTGGCCGATGCGCTAAGTAGAAAGTCGGCGAAAAATTTAGCGATGGCAATTACACCCCAACCAGCATTGCAAAAGGAGATGCAACGGTTTGGACTTGAAGTTGTGGCGCTGGAAGTGCCGGCAACACTTGCCACGTTGATTGTACAACCGACCTTGTTGGAAAGGATTAAAGAATTGCAAGTTTCCGATTCATTTCTCCAAAAGGTGCGGGGTAGAGTTAAGAGCGGTAGTGCCGATGATTTTGGCATTGGGACCGACGGTGCACTACGATATCGGAATCGTTGGTGCGTGCCCAAGGACGATGACCTGCGGAGGGCGATTATGCAAGAAGCGCATCAATCTCCCTATAGTATTCACCCGGGCGGCACTAAGATGTATCGAGATCTTAAATTACATTATTGGTGGCCGGGCATGAAGAAAGATATAGGAGAGTTCGTGGCACAGTGTCTCACGTGCCAACAAGTAAAGGTGGAACGTCGATTTCCGGCGAAAAAATTGCAAAGTCTACCTATACCCGTGTGGAAATGGGAAAACATCGCAATGGATTTCGTGACGGGTTTGCCTAGATCACAAAGTGGACATGACGCGATTTGGGTAGTTGTGGACCGGTTGACAAAATCGGCACACTTTTTGCCGATCCACACTACTTGGTCTGGATGCAAGTTAGCTCAAGTCTATCTCGACGAGGTGGTGAGACTTCACGGGGTTCCAGTATCTATCATATCGGATCGGGACCCGAGGTTCACATGACATTTTTGGAAGAGCTTGCAAGATGCATTGGGCACATGGCTCGACTTTAGTACGGCATTCCATCCTCAAAGTGGCGGTCAATCAGAGAGGACTACTCAAATACTTGAGGACATGCTTCGAGCGTGTGTACTTGATTATAAGGGCGGATGGCACGAACACTTATCGATGGAGGAATTTGTATACAACAATAGTTACCAAGAAAGTATTGTGATGGCGCCATTCGAGGCCCTGTATGGAAGGAAGTGCCGCTCGCCAATTCATTGGAGCGATGTGGGCGAGAAAGTTGTTCTTGGCCTAGATGTTGTGCGGGAGGCGGAGGAGAAAGTTCGCCTTGCCCGACAAAGATTAGTGACGGCGTAATCGAGGCACAAGAGTTATGCCGACAAGCGACGCAAGGATATTGAGTTTGCGGTTGGCGACCGTGTATTCTTAAAAGTATCGCCGATGCGAGGAGTTAAGCGGTTCGGTGTTCGCGGGAAGCTAAGTCCCCGCTATATTGGACCCTTCGAGATTTTGGAACGAGTTTGCGCGGTGGCCTACAGGTTGGCATTACCACCTAGACTCGCAGGAGTACATGATGTATTCCATGTATCCCAACTCCGCAAGTATGTTTACGATTACGAGCATGTTCTCGCACACGTACCGATGGAGCTTCAAGAGGATATGACATACGAAGAGTTCCCGATTTACATCATAGATCGGGAAGTAAGGAAACTTCGGAACCGCGAAATCCCGTATGTTAAAATTCATTGGAACGAACACGACGATCGAGAAGAAACTTGGGAGCTTGAGGACGTGATGAGAGAGCGTCATCCTCATCTCTTCGAAGAGCAGGGTTGAGGTATGGGTTTAGACTTCGAGCAAGTAGTTTCGCGGACGAAACTAAATTTTAGGGGTGGAGAATGTAACATATCACATCCCTCGTAAAGAGTGCCGAGTTCCGTCGAAATAGGCGGAATGCGGGGTGGAACAAATTAGTATGGGCCAGTAGTGTTGTCACGCCCCGGGACCCAGCGGAAGCCCGCCCGGCACGTGCCCAGACCCGCCATACGTCTAAAACATATAAGGCGTCTAAAAACAACAATAATAAAAGCAATAATAAAAGACATCTAGGAGTATCAGAGCATAATAAATGTCTAAATGCTACAACAAGGGATAAGGATAAAATTGTAAATCCACTAAATAAAACATAAAGTGATACAAGGAAGTCCTAGATACAAGTGCTATAGGTAGATACATAGGTGGTCTCTATACATGGATACAAAAACCTCTCACTCACTCAACTACAAAAAGAAAGAGTAAACCACCTAGGCAAAGTACCGCTCCTCGCTAGCTAGCTAAGCGATCCCTTGCCGCGATCCCGTGCCTCCGCCGGTGCCGAAGGCTCTGAAAAG